>NW_026048541.1:16817-32751 GCF_023864345.2 Schistocerca serialis cubense | reverse complement strand
ATAAAATCGAGATTTGCGACTACCTAATATCAAACCACGAGTTCTGCTTCTGAGAAGACCGTCAGGGAAGCAGCAGTGTGATTGTGGACAACGATAAGACCGCTGGAATAGGTTGTTTAAAGTGGATGACCTCCAACTGTAGAGTAAAGATTTATCACAAATATATGTGTGAAATCACAAGAACAAGTGTGGATAAAGGTAGGGGTAATCACTTTATAAATTTTAGAAAGTGTCGAGACATGCGACCATGAGAAACTTTTACATCCTTCTTGGCTAAACAACATGATATTACCAGACTAGAGGCTACAACGTATAACTACAGAATTGATTGTGTGTTTGACCCTGTGTAAAAGTGTTAGAGACTTTTTTAACTCTTTCATAGAGTACTTACGATGTGGTCCACTGTACTCTGCGCCAATCACAGCCATGTAGTGTCAGCTAACTACTAACTTACAGGATAGCTGCTGTGTGGTGTTTATCAACGTTGTGCAGCTGGTCCACTGGGGTAATAAGAATACCCAAAAACTGACTGATGTGCAAGTAAGTCTGCCCGACTCTCAAGACCGAGAAGTGCTTATAGCTTATGCTGGCCAGCATACATTTTTAATTATCCACCTGTAAATTACTTAGAGATGCTTAAAACTGACTCCAACATAGACAATATAAGTATTACAGCGCTATATTACAGCAGCAGAAACATATTTGTGCAAATTGCCTCAATCCAGGACATTGTTCTCCACAATACCGTCGGATTTGGATATCGCCGAATTGAGATTTATTCCTACAAATAGTATTATACCACAAGTCTTAAGAAATACAACCAATTCATCAAACGGTTTTAAATAATTTCCCATTAAGGAAATTACTCCGTTCTGTTGTGTGAATGTACTAAGTGAACGAAAAAGAGAACTGAAAACAGAAGAAGTCGAAGATAAAAAACGAAAACTGGAATACTAGACAAAAGCAATTGCAACTGCTCCTGGAAAAGGAAGAAGCCACTGCGGATGTACAGACAAGACTAACAATTTTACTTTACACACCCAGTATAGAAAAGGCTGGATGTGAGTGAAGAATATAAGCTGTCGGCATGTTCTATAAATAGCTGTGGTAAAAGACCGTATGTCGGCGTACTGGCTGAAAATGCCAACATCGAGAATGTTTACTACATGAAAGCAGAGAAGAAAAATATCATCTGGATCTGCTTAAAAATGATGGTTACATTGTTTCTGAATCTTGGGGACTCAGTTTTGTGCACTTAGTAACAGAACAAGCATTTGCAGAGTTTCAAACTCATGGAGTAACATCATTCAATGGCAATTAGTTTGCAAAAATTCTAAAGTTAAAGTTCTTTACGGAAATTCCGGAAGAATGTCAAGCTGATGGTCTGTCAACATGTACCCAGGAAGATGTGCAGTGTTTAAATAACTGTGTAATGCCCGAAATAAGAGGGAAAATTAAAATTCCCTGATGCACTCAGCTAGAGGAACTGCGAGAAGGAACAGAACTAACCGTTGAAGCATAAAGGAGATAATTTTTAGGAAAAAAACTAGGTATGTATTAAAAACGGTGAATAAACCTTCTTTTTACTTGTCAAATTACTGACTGGAGAATGAAATAGATGGTTCAGATGTAGACGGAAACAACAACTTAAAATTTATGTTGGATATCACTAAAACTACACAAAATAAAGATAATGAAATAGTTGTTTCTGTATGAACGTATATTCAAAAATTAATAAAAGTTTTTGTACAGGAATATTTGCTTTCGTATTCTCAACTCAGTCAAACGTTCTAAGATTATCTCTTCCTTTTTCGCAACCCCACACTGAATGAACCAGAGCTGCTCGCCTTATTGTATAGGGCTCAACTGGGGACGTTTGAAACGAGTTTCGTTCCCCTTTCCGATTACGGGTGCGTGTATATGTTCACCTTGCTGTGTGCTCTTGCCCACAGTACTACTCAGAAATGACGGGAAAGTATCCCACAGCTGATTGCGGAAGTATTGCCTCCTACCGACCTACAAGTATGTAGCTGCTGAGGAACTTGTAACAAATACGTGGTAAGAAGGTGTAGGACATCAGAATACAACTGAAATGTTGGAAGGTCAATGGACACTACTACAACTGACGGAAAATGCTCCAAGGCTCTAATTAAACATCAAAATTGTCATGGAAATTAAAAATAAAACATACTCGTAAACAGCAGATCATAACGCTACGCATGCGCTGGGAATTGAGAAAAATCATTGTAATAGCATGATTACCTGAAGAACTGATCCCAAAAGATCTCACCAGGAGAGATTGGCGGCAGCTGCTGATGCCTTCAGCTCGATGTGCAGCTACTGACTAACTCGCTCTTGCCTCCCGCTATACCTCCCCTCCTTCCTCCTACTCGTCCTCCGCAGCTAGAGGTACCAGTTTTTCGGGTGTGATCAAGTCTGTCGACAACAGTACGAAAAAGAGAACTACCTCTATAAATACATAACGAGTGATTACATAAGCACCCGGCTGTGAGATCGTAGCACTTGCAACATCGAAGATTAATTGTGTAACAATTTACAAGAGTCAAATAGATTTTTTTTTTTTTTTGGTCATCAGATAACTGACTGGTTTGATGCGGCCCGCCACGAATTCCTTTCCTGTGCTGATCTCTTCATCTCACAAGGGGAGGCCGCCAATTGGGAAATTCAGATTCGATTCATACTTCGCATAATAAAAGCTCATGGCCAGAGGTGTAATGTGGCAAAGCACCAAGATGCACTTCTCAGCCGTTGTCGAGAAAATCGACAGTTAAAAGAAACCGTTGCCGTGAAATACTCTCCACGATTAGTAATTTTCCACAGCGTCGTGTCGCAGCGGTAAACGCACGGGTTTATAATCCGAAGGTCGCCGGATCGAATCTCGCACCACGGAAATTTTTTTTTTTTTTAGTATTTGTTTTTTGTAATTCAAATGTGTAATATATATATAAATTCCCGGCAATCAGTTGCAACAATTATGCATATAATAAGTTGTTGAAAGTCGTTTCACGTGGAAAAACTCGCGACTTCGTACATCATTATGTTTTGCGCAAAAAAAGTTGTATTCCACAAATGTTACTAATTGTTCGAAATGGTTCAAATGGCTCTGAGCACTATGGGACTCAACTGCTGAGGTCACTAGTCCCCTAGAACTTAGAACTAGTTAAACCTAACTAACCTAAGGACATCACAAACATCCATGCCCGAGGCAGGATTCGAACCTGCGACCGTAGCGGTCCTGCGGTTCCAGACTGCAGCGCCTTTAACCGCACGGCCACTTCGGCCGGCTACTAATTGTCTTCATAATGTTAACCACGTATAGCTAACGGAAGACGTAGAAACGATATTCCGAAACGAATACGTATAGCGTAAGTCAAACGTTCGAATTAGAATAGAGACCCCACGAACACAAATTCGCTGTGGCAGGTATGAAATATAAACTCCGTTACTCGCTCGTTACACTTGATGGACAGATGTTGAATGGGCCGAAACGAGCCGCCGCATAACAGCGTAGTTGCCTGCTAACTTCGAAAGAAGGTAGATGCGGTCCCTAGCGCAACTTATAACATCGTCGAAAATCAGTGCGGACGGGAGAGCTTTGGTACACCCTGTTAAAAAAACGGAAAAATCGAGGCGGTACAATTGGAGAGCGATCAGCCTTCACCAACATGCATAAGCAATTCATTAATAGTTGTATATATATATATATATATATATATATATATATATATATATATATATATATATATAATTACAAAAAACTAATAATAAAAAAAATTGCATGGCACGAGATTCGATCCGCCGACTTTCGGATTACGAACCCGAGCGCTTACCGCTGCGCCACGTCGTTGTAGAAAACTATCAATCGTAGAAAGTATTTCACCGCAACGGTTTCTTTTACCTGTCGATTTTCTCGACAACGGCTGAGAAGTGCATCTTGGTGCTTTGCGACATTACACCTCTGGCCATGAGCTTTTATTATGCGCAGTATGAATCGAATCTGAATTTCACAATTGGCGGCCTCCCCGTGTCAGAGTAGCACTTGCAACCTACGTCCTCAAATATTTGCTTGACGTATTCCAATCTCTGACTTCCTCTACAGTTTTTGCCCTCTACAGCTCCCCCTAGTACCATGGAAGTCATTCCCTCATGTCTTAGCAGATGTCCTATCATCCTGTCCCTTCTCCTTATCAGTGTTTTCCACATATTCATTTCCTCTCCGATTCTGCGTAGAACCTCCTCATTCCTTACCTTATCAGTCCACCTAATTTTCAACATTCGTCTATAGCACCACATCTCAAATGCTTCGATTCTCTTCTGTTCCGGTTTTCCCACAGTCCATGTTTCACTACCATACAATGCTGTACTCCAGACGTACATCCTCAGAAATTTCTTCCTCAAATTAAGGCCGGTATTTGATATTAGTAGACTTCTCTTGGCCAGAAATGCCTTGTTTGCCATAGCGAGTCTGCTTTTGATGTCCTCCTTGCTCCGTCCGTCATTGGGTATTTTACTGCCTAGGTAGCAGAATTCCTTAACTTCATTGACTTGGTGACCATCAATCCTGATGTTAAGTTTCTCGCTGTTCTCATTTCTACTATTTCTCATTACCTTCGTCTTTCTCCGATTTACTCTCAAACCATACTGTGTACTCATAAGACTGTTCATTCCGTTCAGCAGATCATTTAATTCTTCTTCACTTTCACTCAGGATAGCAATGTCATCAGCGAATCGTATCATTGATATCCTTTCACCTCGTATTTTAATTCCACTCCTGAACCTTTCTTTTATTTCCATCATTGCTTCCTCGATGTACAGATTGAAGAGTAGGTGCGAAAGGCTACAGCCTTGTCTTACACCCTTCTTAATACGAGCACTTCGTTCTTGATCGTCCACTCTTATTATTCCCTCTTGGTTGTTGTACATATTGCATATGACCCGTCTCTCCCAATAGCTTACCCCTACTTTTTTCAGAATCTCGAACAGCTTGCACCATTTTATATTGTCGAACGCTTTTTCCAGGTCGACAAATCCTATGAAAGTGTCTTGATTTTTCTTTAGCCTTGCTTCCATTATTAGCCGTAACGTCAGAATTACCTCTCTCGTCCCTTTACTTTTCCTAAAGCCAAACTGATCGTCACCTAGCGCATTCTCAATTTTCTTTTCCATTCTTCTGTATATTATTCTTGTAAGCAGCTTCGATGCATGAGCTGTTAAGCTGATTGTGCGATAATTCTCGTACTTGTCAGCTGTTGCCGTCTTCGGAATTGTGTGGATGATGCTTTTCCGAAAGTCAGATGGTATATCGCCAGACCCATATATTCTACACACCAACGTGAATAGTCGTTTTGTTACCACTTCCCCCAATGATTTTAGAAATTCTGATGGAATGTTATCTATCCCTTGTGCCTTATTTGACCGTAAGTCCTCCAAAGCTCTTTTAAATTCCGATTCTAATACTGGATCTCCTATCTCTTCTAAATCGACTCCTGTTTCTTCTTCTATCACATCAGACAAATCTTCACCCTCACAGAGGCTTTCTGTCCACCTATCTGCTCTCTGCTCTGCATTTAACAGTGGAATTCCCCTAGCACTCTTAATGTTACCGCCGATGCTTTTAATGTCACCAAAGGTTGTTTTGACTTTCCTGTATGCTGAGTCTGTCCTTCCGACAATCATATCTTTTTCGATGTCTTCACATTTTTCCTGCAGCCATTTCGTCTTAGCTTCCCTGCACTTCCTATTTATTTCATTCCTCAGCGACTTGTATTTCTGTATTCCTGATTTTCCCGGAACATGTTTGTACTTCCTCCTTTTATCAATCAACTGAAGTATTTCTTCTGTTACCCATGCTTTCTTCGCAGCTACCTTCTTTGTACCTATGTTTTCCTTCCCAACTTCTGTGATGGCCCTTTGTAGAGATGTCCATTTCTCTTCAACTGTACTGCCTACTGCGCTATTCCTCATTGCTGTATCTATAGCGTTAGGAGAACTTCAAACGTATCTCGTCATTCCTTAGTACTTCCGTATCCCACTTCTTTGCGTATTGCCGGCCGCGGTGGTCTAGCGGCTCAGGTGCTCAGTCCGGAACCGCGCGACTACCACGGTCGCAGGTTCGAATCCTGCCTCGGGCATGGATGTGTGTGGTGTCTTAGGTTAGTTAGGTTTAAGTAGTTATAAGTTCTAGGGGACTGATGACCACAGACGTTAAGTCCCATAGTGCTCAGAGCCATTTGAACCATTTTTTTCTTTGCGTATTGATTCTTCCTGACTAATGTCTTGAACTTCAGCCTACTCTTCATCACTACTATATTGTGATCTGAGTCTATATCTGCTCCTAGGTACGCCTTACAATCCAGTATCTGATTTCGGAATCTCTGTCTGACCATGATGTAATCTAATTGAAAACTTCCCGCATCTCCCGGCCTTTTCCGAGTATACCTCCTCCTCTTGTGATTCTTGAACAGGGTGTTCGCTATTATTAGCTGAAACTTGTTACAGAACTCAATTAGCCTTTCTCCTCTTTCATTCCTAGTCTCAAACCCATAGTCTCCTGTAACCTTTTCTTCTACTCCTTCCCCTACAACTGCATTCCAGACGCCCAGGACTATTAGATTTTCGTCCCCCTTTACATACTGTATTACCCTTTCAATATCCTCATACACTTTCTCTATCTGTTCATCTTCAGCTTGCGACGTTGGAATGTATACCTGAACTATCGTTGTCGGTGTTGGTCTGCTGTCGATTCTGATTAGAACAACCTGGTCACTGAACTGTTCACAGTAACACACCCTCTGCCCTACCTTCCTATTCATAACGAATCCTACACCTGTTATACCATTTTCTGCTGCTGTTGATATTACCCGATACTCATCTGACCAGAAATCCTTGTCTTCCTTCCACTTCACTTCACTGACCCCTACTATATCTAGATTGAGCCTTTGCATTTCCCTTTTCAGATTTTCTAGTTTCCCTACCACGTTCAAGCTTCTGACATTCCACACCCCGACTCGTTGATTATTCAATCTTTTTCTCATGGTAACCTCCCCCTTGGCAGTCCCCTCCCGGAGATCCGAATGGGGGACTATTCCGGAATCTTTTGCCAATGGAGAGATCGTCATGACACTTCTTCAATTACAGGCCACATGTCCTGTGGATACACGTTACGTGTCTTTAATGCAGTGGTTACCATTGCCTTCTGCATCGTCATGTCGTTGATCATTGCTGATTCTTCCGCCTTTAGGGGCAATTTCCCACCCCTAAGACAAGAGAGTGCCCTGAACCTCTATCCGCTCCTCCGCCCTCTTTGACAAGGCCGTTGGCAGAATGAGGCTGACTTCTTATGCCGGAAGTCTTCGGCCGCCAATGCTGATTATTTATCAAAGTTTAGGCAGTGGCGGGGATCGAGCCCGGGACCGAAGACGTTTTGATTATGAATCAAAGACGCTACCCCTAGACCACGGGTACATTTCTTAATAATAAAACATATTTTCAGCATTTGAGAATCACATGAAAACATCTTGCAAATCAAGTAATTAAATTTCCGCCACAAATCGATCGTACGTCTAAATATATCGAAGGTTCAAATGGCTCTAAGTACTATGGGACTTAACATCTGAGGTCATCAGTCCCCTAAGCTAAGGACGTCACACACATCCATACCCGAGGCAGGATTCTAAGCTGCGACCGTAGCAGCAGTGCGTCTCCGGAATGAAGCGCCTAGAAGCGCTCAGCCACAGAGGCCGGCTATATCCAAGGTCTTGAAGACACTGATGTTTGAGTACGCTAGCATACTCCTCCAACGTGTCTACATTACAATAAACATACCTGGCTGAAAAAACCACACACACACACACACACACACACACACACACACACACACACACAGGCCGTCCACCGACTGCTGGGGAGGTCATCCACGCCGTCCAGGACAGGACTAAAGGCCCGCACCCTCGCTGGCCACGTCGGCACCTGCCCACACGTCTCCAGCCACACCAAGTGCTCGAACTGCGTTTAATGCATCAGTTTTTTTCTGACACTTCAGCGTCATCATCCATCTTTTTCAGCGATTTGATGAAGGAGAGACAAAATGTTTTTTATTTCTCACAAGATGCCGCGCCATTTCTTACAGCTTTTTTTTAAAAAAATGTTCAAATGTGTGTGAAATCTTATGTGACTTAACTGCTATGGTCGTCAGTCCCAAAGCCTACACACTACGTAACCTAAAATTATCCTAAGGACAAACACACACACCCATGCCCGAGGGAGGATGCGAACCTCCGCCGGGACCAGCTCTCGTGTTCAAAAGACGTAAGCATTTCCTTTTTGTTATTAATTGGGGTTCGTTGCACATCACTAAAGGAAGTACATAGTGCAGCTGGCGAATTTTCAGGACTTTTTGTTGCTGATTCACTTCATGGAGTGTTGTTGTTTCCAAATGTTTTGGCAACTTTGACGTGTGCAACAGGAAACAGCAATTCGTCGTAATATCGGTATTTTTTTCTCTTCTTTGCACTTTGTCCTGTTGTAACAGCTTTCTGGACTTGATATTCACAACGATAATGGTTCGAATTTGCTTCAATATCTTCGACTGAATATAAAAAATAGGCTATTTATCTACCTACTCATACCTGAATTTCATTTGTGGCAGCGTCAGCTTTCTCCTTTTTACAATATCAGTTTCTTCTTGGATAGTAGACAAAACACTTTGTGCTGCAAAATGGGAAAAAGCAAGGATAACCTTAAAAAATTTCAGAAGACTTTTATTGCACCGATTTTCCTAATGTTCTCAGGACTCTAGACGGCAAACTTACTGGAATAGCAAAGCCCGATCAAAGTGTTTCCCTGTACAACAGTTATTCGAATTACTTTTCTATTACTTAAGTGGTAATTTGCAATGGAAACTACTGTTTTACTTGCATTAGAGTAGGGGCATCCGGTGTTTTCGCTGATTCAAACGTATTCAAAAATACATCGTTTAACAGGACACTGGAATTGGGCAATTCGATTTACCAGAACCGACAATACTACGTAATGACCCCACGGGAAAATAAGGCTGTTTTTATTTATCTAGACATGTCTTAAGACAGTATCCGAGTGTGAATTTAACTGTGCAACAATGTATTTATAATTAAGACTTACACGAGAAGGAAGAATGATTGAATCTACTTTTGGTACTCTTTCAAACTACTTGCGAATTTCAACAACAGCTATAGATCTTGGGTTGAATCGTACAATATCAGTAGTTATGGCACGATGCGTGTTAAACAATTCCACGAGGATTAAAGATGGAATTCAATTTGATGATACATTATTTGATAGTGCATTACGATATATACAACCAACATGTCTAAGAAGTAACTAGGTAGGTCTGGAAGTGCGAGAATATTTTGTTAAATACTTTATATCGCCACAACATTCGATTTCGAGGCAATACCATGCTGTCAACAGACAGAAAGAAGAACAAAAGATTAGTTATTGAAACTGCCTCCTTCGAAGGGAGGGAATACGTCATGTGTCAAACACGAAAATTTGTAAACTCTTGGCTGCTCCTTCTGCTGATTTTCGCATCCATGCTGGGAGATTTTCTCACTTGCACGTCGACATTTCTGGGACCCTCCCCATTCTGAAGGATGATCGGCCAGTTTATTCGTTGGCCAGAAGCTGTACCTGTTCAGGATATTTCTGCAGCATCTATTGCTCGCGTTTTGATACCCGTGTCGTTCGCCGGTTTTGGTATCCCACAGGTCATTACGTCAGATAGGGGACGCCAACCTTAATGCCAGTTATTCACAGAACTACTGCATATTTGTGGTTGCAAGCACATCTGTACTATGAGCTGCCATCCCTCCAGTAGTAGGATGGTAGAGGGTTTCCATTGGACCTTAAAGACAGTGTTGGCATGCTGTCCAGAATCTAGGGTTTTGTCATTGCCTTTCGTTTTATTGGGATTACGTACTAGTATTAAGGAGGACATCCAATGCTCCTCTGCACAGCTGGTTTATGGTGACCTGCTCATTTTTCTCGCCAACTAAACTTCCTTCGTTGCAGTCTGGGGAGTCTGAGTTTTTAAACAAACTACAAAAGGTTGTGCAATGTCTGGTTCCCAGACACCTTACTAGAAGTGGGACCAAACTTGTTTTCGTACATAATGACTTGTAGACACGACACTATTTTTGGTTACGTGATGACTGTAAGACTTCTCCGTACCCATTACTATTCTGGCCCTTTCACGGTCCAACAGCGTGACGACAAGGTATTTATGATTGACAGGAATGGTAAACAAGATGCGGTCTCGATTGATGGCTTAAAGATCCGATAGTAACTTGGGAACTGTACCATGTTAAACAATGATAGCAGCAGTGTGCTTCAAAGTCCTTCAAACGGAAGTCTACTAGATGTTCGGTCACGTAAAAATGTGTCAGTACCCAGAAGTACCAGGGGCTCTTAATTTTAAAAGGATTTCTTGAAACGTGTAATTTGCATTCAGCATTCTGTTCCTATGTATGCTGTTAGACGAGCGAAAGCTCCTATTACAACTGAAGGGGGGGGGGGGAGGGGGCCTACTAATGTGGCAGAATCGATTTAAATCAGATTATGAACTTATAATAGCATGTTGTACCTATCTATAAGTACTGTGTGCTTTGGGACATTGTTTTGTAATGAATCTATGTTATTTTGATCTCTGAAGTAAGTATGTACAAAACAGAAGAAAGTTCAGTATACTTATTAGTATTTACTCAGTAGTATTACATAGTATACCTTCAACAACGCAGGTAAAGCATGTGGATAGAAATTGCACAGATTTTTGCACACTGTTCTACACAGCCACAGGGCAAACTGATTCTTAGTCATTCTGTACAGCAGCTGTAAGGTTGTTGGGGGAAAGAAGGCAACTCGCCCACTGGGAACGCTGCTCGCTTCTCGAATTACAGACAATCTCTCCGCAGCATTTCATTGCCAGTTCTCTTATGTGAGTGGACAAAATAACTTCACTGAGCTCGTGTCTCTATAGTGAAGTTATTTTCACTTTATTAAATGGATACTTTCCTGAAGTTATGTGAGCGTTTGTGTAAAATACACTTATGTTAAGAGAAAAACAGAACACCTTGAACGACTACAGATGGGACGTTCACATTCAAAGAACATGTACATTAGTACATTCTGCAGAAGTGAGCAGCATTTGAACCATGTCAGCCTGCGGATTCACGGTGAACATCGATATCCCGGTGCAAGACACCCTACCGTTGACGCTATAAACCGAAGGTAACGGATCAGTCTCACTTGAATATAAGAGCAGGATGCCTCGTAGACGTATGCATGAACCGTTCCGTAAAATCAGTGAGTTCGGAAGAGGGCGCATTATTGGCATGAGAGAATGTGATGCATGCACGTGGGAAATTGCTGCTCTTGTGGGACGAAGTGATTCGGCAGTGCAATGGATGTGTGCTGAATGGTTCACAGCAGGCCGTAGAACGTGACGAGATGGGTCAGGTCACAACACCCGGACCAAGACCACCCCTCGAGAGGATGGACACCCCGTTTGGAAGGCACTGCAGCGCGGATCTGCGTCCTCCTCAGCTCTGGCGCAACAGTGGAACACGTCGTACACTATCAGGGGGTGGCCGTTTATTACGGCATGGCTTACGCTCGCGTCGTCCACTTCGCGGTCTACGTTTAACGAACGTCAAGAAACATACTACACGGAAATAGTGCATGGAACGACGTCAGTGGGGACAGGAATAGCATCCGATAGTGTTTCCAGACGAGTACAGATTCTGTTGGTTTGAAAATGATGGTTGCTTTTTGGATCGCCGCAGACAAGGGAAGCAGCATCACAGTAGATGCATTCGCACAAGACATACAGTGCCAACTCGAGATTTTATGGTGTGGGGCGCTGTGGGGTACTACCACAAATCACAGTTGGTGGGTCTCCAGGGCACTATGACCAGTATGACCTATGTGAATGACATGCTTCGACCCCAGACGACATTTTTCAGCAAGACAGTGCAGGACCACATGTTGTTGCCCGACCACGTACCTTTGCCCTGGCCCGCCAGATCACCAGACTTGCCGCCAATCGAAAATTTGTGGGATATGGTTAAAAGATGGGTGCAGCACTGTGACTAAATGCGAAGCATCACGGATGAACCTTAGAACCAGGTGAATGCAGCATGGATGGCTATACCACAGGACGATTTTCGCGCGTTATATTCGTCGATGCCATCACTCATGGAACAAATTATGGGTGAACCGAGGTGACTGAAACGCTAATAATTTCTGAAGAACATACTAATTTACATGTCCTGTGAATATAAACATCCAGTCTATAGTAGTACAGGGTATTCCATTTTTCATGATCATGAGGTTAGGTTCCTATAATCAATGCCTGAGAAGTGTTTAAATTGAAAATGTTTCGTTTTCAGTGACCTTGTAGCGCTGATGGGAAATGGATAGAATTGGCAGTTGTGGCGCCTTGCTGCTGTTTATAGTTAACGGCTGTTGTAGAGCTGTGTAGCTGTGTTGTAGTCTCTTGTTGCTGAATTGGCGAATGAACATGAAGTTACTACACTTCTATCAACATTAATTATGTTACTGGTAGGCCGCATAAATCTTTTCCAGTCAGTAATTGCTGACACTTCTAGAGTGGGCTGTAGTGAGTGGAGCCACATACCACGCATTCACAGTGGATCTTTCAAGAAGTGTGTGAAAATGTGTGATGGAATGGCACTGATCAGGTTCAAGTCTGAAACAGTACTCAGCTGTAATTCACAGCTTGACTTGTCTTCAAATATCTGAAACTACATAATACACAGGAGACCTGCTTGTGTTGGAGATAGATGCTATTGAAGCCTGCGGATCTCTTCACATGTTGGGAGAGCTGAGGCTGAGGTGACGAATTTGATACCCTTCATGGTGAGAAAATTATTGCAGATAGTGATAGTGGAGAGAATGAAATCGAGATTTCCATTACATGTTGACAGCCTGTTCCACGTGGGACAGGCGCTCCAATGTGGTTTCAGCTGTCGACTCTATTTACAGAGTTGCTCGCTTAACAACCGCAAATAAGAACACACTTCATAAGCATTACAACTCCGCTCGCTATAGGGGCTGATTCAGCTGCCCCTACATATGGATTTATGCAACCCAAAGTGTCTTCAGATACTACTTGCACGATTTTCACATTCTTTATTTCGCTATGTGCAACCTGGTAGTCCCACAATAAAAGCGATAAAGACCTTTTTGTATTAAATTGATTGCAGTTAAGTTCCTAATCAGGGGCAAATTATTTAGTTTCACCTGAGTGCTTTGGTAGTTAGGTTTTTGAACATCTGCTTATTACTGGGCACAGTTCGTACGTTTTCGTCAGGGTCTACAGTAGATTTGCGCAGCACGTGCTGTTAGTCCGTTTATCTGCATAGTTTAGTTTCCCACGGTCTTTAGTATGGACAGGGACTGCGATTGTTGTGCGCTGATCCGAGCCGAATTGGTGACTGTTCGCTCTCAGCTTCAGGCTGTGATGGCTTCGAGTACACAGCTTGAGGCTGCAGTGGATGGGCACCACTGTTGTGGGCCGACCTTGGGGATCCAACGGATGTCCAGCAAGTCAGAGTCCTCCGATCGGTCCTCACCAGTGCAAACCCAGTTATTGCTCGCACTAACGCTGACCCCTCACCTGTGGTCGAGAGGGAGGTCGCTCCAGGGCGTGGCAGGCGGCGAAAGACTTCCCTTGGCGGCCGCACGTAAGGCTCCCCGGTTTGTCCGACAAACAGGTTCCAGGTGCTGTCTGTGGCTGACACTGTGGCTGAGCAAGCTGCTGTCGCCTGTCCTGTTTCAGAGGAAACCACTCAGTCTGCAAGATCCGGGCAATCACACAGGGCAGGATTATTTGTAGTTGGGAGCTCCAACGTTAGGCGCGCTTGGGGCTCCTTAGGGACTTGGCTGACAAGGAGGATAAGAAAACCAATGTGCACTCCGTCTGCATACCGGGTGTAGTCATTCCAGGTATGGAAATGGTCCTCCTGGAAGCCATGAACAGCACAGGGTGCAGCCGACTGCAGGTGGTTGCTCACGTCGGTACCAATGATGTGTGTCACTTTGGATCAGAAGAGATTCTCTTTGGTTTAGAGCCGCTAAGAAGTGGTAAAGGCTGCCAGTCTTGCTTGCAAGATGAAAGCAGAGCCGACCATTTGATACATACTCGACAGGACCGATTTCGGACTGGTACAGAGCCGAGTGGAGGGTCAGAGGCTCAGACGAATCTGCAACCGTGTAGGCTGCAGATTCCTCGACTTGCGCCAAAGGGCGGTTGGGTTTCGGGTTCCGCTGAATAGGACAGACGTCCACTACACGCAGGAAGGGGCTAACGGGTAGCAGGGGCATTGTGGCGTGGACTGGGCGGATTTATAGGTTAGAGGGTCTCGGGAAAACACAAGAAGGGCTTCAGTCACAAAGGGTGCAGGCAGCACACAGGAAGAAAGTGGATACAGGAACCATTGGTATATGTTGTTGTTGTTGTGGTCTTCAGTCCTGAGACTGGTTTGATGCAGCTCTCCATGCTACTCTATCCTGTGCAAGCTTCTTCATCTCCCAGTACCTACTGCAGCCTACATCCTTCTGAATCTGCTTAGTGTATTCCTCTCTTGGTCACCCTCTACGTTTTTTACCCTCCACACTGCCCTCCAATACCAAATTGGTGATACCTCGATGTCTCAGAACATGTCCTACCAACCGATACCTTCTTCTAGTCAAGTTGTGCCACAAGCTCCTCTTCTCCCCAATTCTATTCAATACCTCCTCATTAGTTATGGGATCTACCCATCTAATCTTCAGTATTCTTCTGTAGCAACACATTTCGAAAACTTGTATTCTCTTCTTGTCTAAGCTATTTATCGTCCATGTTTCACTTCCATACATGGCTACACTCCATACAAATACTTTCAGAAACGACTTCCTGACTCTTAAATCTATACTGGATGTTAACAAATTTTTCTTCTTCAGAAACGCTTTCCTTGCAATTGCCAGTGTACATTTTATATCCTGTCTACTTCGGCCATCATCAGTTATTTTGCTCCCCAAATAGCAAAACTCCTTTACTACTTGAAGTGTTTCATTTCCTAATCTAATTCACTTAGCATCACCCAACTCAATTCGACTACATTTCTCTATCCTCGTTTTGCTTTTTTTCATGTTCATCTTATTCTCTCCTTTCAAGACACTGTCCATTCCGTTCAACTGCTCTTCCATGTCCTTAGCTGTCTCTTACAGAATTATAATGTCATCGGTGAACCTCAAGTTTTTATTTCTTCTCCATGGATTTTAATACCTACACCGGATGTTTCTTTTGTGGCCTTCATTGCTTGCTCAATATACAGATTGAATAACATCGGGGAGAGGCTACAATCCTGTCTCACTACCTTCCCAACCACTGCTTCCGTTTCATACCCCTCGACTCTTATAGCTGCCGTCTGCTTTCTGTACAAATTGTAAATAGCCTTTCGCACTCTGTATTTCACCCCTGTCACCTTCAGAATTTGAAAGAGAGTATTCCAATCAACATTGTCAAACCTTTCTCTAAGTCTACAAATGCTAGAAACGTAGGTTTGCCTTTCCTTAATCTTTCTTCTAAGATAAGTCGTAGAGTCAGTATTGCCTCACGTGTTCCATAATTTCTACGGAATCCAAACTGACCTTCCCCGAGGTCGGCTTCTACCAGTTTTTAATTTTTGAGACGTTTGTATTCCTTTTTGCCTGCTTCATTTACTGCATTTTTATATTTTCTCCTTTCATCAATTAAATTCAATATTTCTTCTGTTACCCAAGGGTTTCTACTAGCCCTCATCTTTTTACCTATTTGATCCTCTGCTGCCTTCATTATTTCATCCCTCAAAGTTACCCATTCTTCTTCTGCTGTATT
>NW_026048541.1:0-16317 GCF_023864345.2 Schistocerca serialis cubense | reverse complement strand
ATACGCCATGCCCTAGTGGCCACTCTTGCCGTAGTAATTGGTAATGCTGTATCCGATTCGCTTCTCTTGCTGACTGACCTTGTAGTGGATGCAATACAGCGTTGCTCACAATTGCTAATTATTCGACTCGAGAGCGTGCCTACATGGTGTTTACTTACGGAAAGGCAAATGGCAATGTGCCGCAGGCAGCAATCTTGTATCAGTAGACCTATCCCCGCCGACAACAACCACAGCATTCAATGTTTGCAACAGTGTTTCACCGTTTTTCTGAGACAGGAACGTTTCAGGAAGCAGGAAATCATGAAGGACGTAACCAAAATATTCAGACACCGGACCTGGAGGAAAATGTGATTAACATTGTGGAAGGCGACTATCGGTTAAGTACCAGGAAGTAGGCCTGTCAGTACAGGGTAAGCCACACGATCGTCTGGAACATCGTCCATGACAAATCTTACTAGCCTTGTCAATTATAGCGTGTGCAGGTCTTACAAGCGACAGACTTTCCACATCAAAAGCAATTTTGTCACTTCACCACGCAACCACGATTTTGAGATTTGTGTCATCCATCCCATTCACAGATGAGGCAATCTTTACATGGAATCGCATCTACAGCTTTATTAACAGTCATCTTTGGAGTAGTATGCAGAACCCAATGGTATGGTGACTGTGAATCATCAGCATCGGTGCAGCTGGAATATGTGGGCTGGAATAATTGGCGACAATATTTTGGGACCAGTCTTCCTACCACTTCAGCTAACAGGCCGGAACTATCGGCGTTTCTTGCAGGTGACTTTGCATTCTCTGCTGGAAGTGGTGTCATTCATGCACAGGTTAAAAGTTGGCCACAGTATTAAAAACACTCCGAAGCAACACACTTAAAACCCACTTGGAGCACACACGGCGAAGAATAAAACTACCAGGTGGGACCTGCCGAGGGAAAGGTCAGAGACGATGGAAAAGGAGGGGAAAGCATGGGGCAACTGGGGAAGCGGCGGGATGAAGAGAGGAGGGGCAACCGTGGATTCACGAAGAGGCAGGAGACACATGGGGTGGGAGAGGAAAAGTGAAGACAGGGCAGGAGGGAGCGCAGAGACACTGAAAGAAGGCACAGGAGATGGAGGGGGAGTAGGAGGGGAAATCCGCTCAGAAGGAGGGAGGGGGAGGAGAGGAAGCCCTGAGGAGGAGGCAGGAAGAGGGGGTTAGAGTTGGTAGGAAGGGTAGAAGTCAGGGCGAAGCTCATCATCTGGGAGGGGTAGACGGTGGAAGTTGCGTTGGGAAAGGAGATGGAGGGTGTGGAGATGGAGGGACACAACGGTAAAGGCGCGGCAACTGGTTCGGAGTGGAGAGGAAGGGAGACACCAGGGGGTGAGGGGGATCAAGGCGGCGGACAATATATAATGTGCGGATGTATTCAAGGAAAAGGAGAAAGTGGGGGAAGGGGATGAGGTCATAGAGGATGCGCATGGGGGACGGAAGGCGGATGCGGAAGGCGAGGCTGAGTGCATGGCGTTCGAGGACTTGGAGGGCTTTATAGAACCGGGGAGGGGCGGAAATCCAAGCGATGCTGGTACAACAAAGGATGGGGCGGATCCGGACTAGGGTAGAGCGGGTCCCTATATACGAAACCGGAGGGAGCGGCTATTGGCCGCTGTCTGCACGCGGCTTAGCGGTGGCGCCCTCGCTGCACGAGAGCCGCTGCACGGAATAGCCGCCGCGGAGGCAGAGCCCTCTATGGGCTGACCACGTCCATTTGTTCTGGCGTGTGTTCGACTTCCGCGGTGGAAGGTACTAGACTCAATTCATGCGATGTCTGGTTATGGGTCCATCTCAAAAGTATCGTATATGCAGAGCCCAATTCAGATTTGGAGATGGTGGAATGGCGTATTCAAGCTGACTTTGACACTGTTCGGTTTCAACCTGGCCAATGTCACTGTTTGAAACAGGACATGATACAGTGCTTATATGTATTCGTTGAGGCACATTGAAACCATTTGCAACATATACTGTAACTGTAGCTGCATCATTCAGTGCATATATAGAGTGTTTTATTGTAGATGTAACAGTGCTGTAGTTGAAGAGTGCACAGCGATAATTGCCCGGGACTTTGCGTCTCCTTTGAGATAGAATTAACTTATTACTAAGTTGGCTGCAAATTCCGTCATACACTAATGTTGGATAACCATGCTTTCCAAACCGCGCAATATCTGGAGATAACTGTATGGCACATATAACTCCGCCACACTAATTTTCATTCAAATATGCACAGACTCAGTACTAAAAAAATATTACCATCGGCCGTCATGACACAGCTACATCCACACACTACGCTATCCTGCCTGCGACTGTCACCTTTTGGTTTTCTCAGCGAGAAGAAGACAGCTGATGTAACTCTGTCTCATTTAACATCCACGCACGCAACTACAGCCAACGGTGCATGGCGACTCAAATCAGAACTA
The DNA here is from genome assembly GCF_023864345.2 of Schistocerca serialis cubense. Classification (NCBI taxonomy): domain Eukaryota; kingdom Metazoa; phylum Arthropoda; class Insecta; order Orthoptera; family Acrididae; genus Schistocerca; species Schistocerca serialis. Next base: position 13,861 of record NW_026048541.1, on the reverse strand, counting down.
TTCCTATGCATCTACATATAGCGTGTCAAAAATCTTACATGACCAATAACAAATGGCAATATCTTGCATTATTGTCAAAATAATCCACATGGATATGTAACGCCACATGCTCCATTGTCAGAAAATTTCCAGGAGAGATATTTTATTTGTGCGTTTGCAGTACTAGAAAGAAAGAAATGTTGTTTTTATATTTCCTGATATGTGTGCATCTTTGAGATGACCTTGGCCATGTTTCTCCGAAACCTAACGAACTGACAGGGTTGTGATTAGCAATGCACTGTTTGCGTTATTGACGTATTAGTTACGGTGACACAATGGATGCTGATTATGAGCAAAGAATGAACATTAAGTTATACTTTAAGCTCTGGAAAACCCCTAGTGAAACGTGAACAATGATTCAGCAAGCATATGCACGCGAGGCACGTTCCAGAAGTCATGATTTCGAGTGGCACAAAAGGTTTAGTGAAGGCAAAGATTCACTACAAGACGATTTCAGAGCTGTTCGCCCGTGTGTAGCACATACCGATGAAAACGTGGAAAGTGTAAGGAAGTTCTTGTAAGAACACTATCAAGTACCTGTGTGTGCGACTTCAGAAGAACTTAATTTGAATGGTGAAGATTTAGGAAACGGAAATTTAAAGCAAAGCTCGCCCCTTACACACTAACAGACAATATCCATATAGATGTAGATGTAGATGTAGCTTGTTTGGTAGCACTTGCTCATTCCCAACCTCCGTTGCTGCTAGTGAACTTTTGTGGTCAATGACACATGAATTATTTATTGAGATCTCCAAGAACAGAGGCATTCCGTCCTTGACTCGGTGTCAAGTTGTTTAGGAACTTTTAGTACAGAATTTGAAGAAGTTATATCATAATGAATTCTTAGTGCATTGTACACATCTTATACAGTCCTGTAGATCTCCTCACTGGTGTATTGTCGTGTTCCTGAACTGCCGTGTCACACTCGTTGTAGTAGTTATATATGTACAGCTATTTTGTCTGCCATATCAACAAATGAACATGTGAGTGCGCTTGATGTCCTGTGGCAGGCTTTATGTGGGCCCAATGTTGATGGTATTGGTGGCGCACCCAGACGATGTGCAGCACATCCTGCTGACGTCAAAGCTGGTAGACCGTGGCACCATCTGCACCAATGCCATGCGGATGTTCGGCGGCGACGGGTTAGTCACCATCGATGCCAGCCGGTGGAAGGTGCACCGAAAACTCATAAACCCGACGTTCCACTCTGAGGTAAGTTAACCAGCCTAGGTAAGCAGCTGGAAGACCTAATGGGTTCACAGGAAGCCCACAGGCAGCTCGGTGGTGAACCAGTCTAACTTGCGTTGTTGGAGCTAGTAATCTTCCGTTATTTGTAAGGGTTTGCAAGGATAGGCAAAATACACAAGACAGAAATGAAAACAATCGGAGCTCGTGAAGAAACTTTTATTCACACCCTACAGAGATTGAAGATTGTTTAAGATCAAAATCTCAAGTTCATATTTCAGAGGACTGATACCCTTCAACTATATTGTTATTGTCATATTCATCATATCATAAGCATAACACGTAAGCTAGGAATCCAAAATACACAAGTTACATTTCTTACTACAAAAACATAGTCACTCTGGTCGAGATGAAAAATACTAGGTTGGGGCTTAAGTTCGTAAGAGTTTTTGTTTTTAATTTTGGTATTGCAATTGCTATGGTCTTATTTTTCGATTGTCATTTTTTATCTGTAGTTCACTGTCGCTTTTTGAGTTTACATGTGATCATTTTGTCGTTTGGAGGTAATGAGTGGATGAACAGAGGATTAGGAACATTTCAAACTTATTATTTTTGTTTAACTTCAATAGAGGGGTGACAGCTAGGGAGGAACCCAGAAACATTTTCAGGGTGTATGGGGAAAAATACCATTGGACAGACGACGACAAGATAATGGTTTTCTCGTTTTAAGTAATATCGTTTTGACGTTAGTGACTCTCCTCGTTTAGGAAGATCTTTGGGGCTTTATAAAGTTCGTTTAAACGCATTAATCCACAATGATCCACATCAGTGTATGCGAGAAGTGGAAAAAGTCATGAACTTTGATCAGTCCGCCATCGTGCCATATTTGCATGCAATGGCGAAGGTTCAGAAACTGAGTATATGATTATTGCTTGCTCTTAGGCAGCATCACAAAAATGAGCAATTGACCATTTGTGCATTTTTGCTTGCTTGTCGTCAATTGGCTTGTGAACAACAGTGAGCATTCCTGTCATTTATTGGTACTGGGGATAATGCTAAAATAAAGAAAAGACATGAATGGCTGAGCCCAAACAAAGTAGAAACTCCCCATACAAAAATCTGCATACATCCACAAAAAAAAAAAAAAAAAAAAAAAAAGATGTTGTTGTGCACCTGGTGGAACAGCAACTGTGTGGTGTACCACGAATTGCTTTGGCGATGTGTAACCATCACTGCTGACATTTACTGTCAACAACTGAGGCGTCTTACACACGTAATCCAAGAACGACAACCAAGAAGACTGTGTGAAGTGATGGTACTCCATAACAACGTCTGCCCGCATCCTTCTAGACAGACAGAAAAACACTGTGCAGGAGCTGGGCAGGGAAGTCACTCCTTACTCATCCTATTCACCTGATGTTGCGCTCTGGGATTTTTCGTTCTTTATCAAATATGCTTCAAGGACTTTTCAGGATGAAAATGCGCTTCGAACATGGCTTGACATGTTCTTCACCTCAAAACCAAGTGCTTTCCACAGTCGCGGAATAGAAAAGTTACCCCCAACGTTTGTAGGCTCTTGTAAGTAATATAGGAAAGTACATTGTTGGTGACTCTGTTATGCATATCTGTGGTGCAAAAGTGTGATACAAGCAGGCACCCATGCCACAGAGATACTCTCGTGTTTGCACAGCCAACTGAGCGTGCTTGAATAATTGTGGTCTTTCGAGTTTCGGGATGATCCTTTGATAGAATTGGCACATAAGTTCGACGTGCTTCTAAGGTTGTGCAGCGATGTTGGTGTCAGTTGTCATGTGATCATAATAGCACTGCAGATGATGTTCTTGACATCCATGTAGCACAGACGTCCACCATGATCATTGTACTGTAAGAACAGTAGTAACACGTTGTACAGCTACCACAGCACTGATAAGAGAGCTTGTGGGCATAATGATGGTAATATGAACCATGTCAGATCTTTTATTGGCAGTGAGACCACAGGCGCACACACCTCCAGCATCTCTTCCTCTCACGCGATAGCACGGAAGTGCACGGCTTGACTGGTGGCGTCAGAGAATCGCATTCGAGATGGAATGACACGCCGTGGTCTTCAGCAATGAAAACAGATTGTGTCTGCATGCAAATGATGGTCGCTTGCGCCACGATGTACACCTGGTGAGCGCTGTCTGTGAGAATGCATTCGTCCAAGACACACTGGTCCCACTGCCGGCCTTGTGGTCTGGGATGTGGTAAGCTACAACCCCGTTCACCTTTGATGGTGAATCGCTATAGGATGCTAACAAGCGCTCGGTGTGTGCATAATATTGTTACTAATGGTCTTATGCTATTTTTGAAATACAAAGGTGATGCGTTGTCCCAGCAGGATAGTCCTTCCCCACATACTGCCCATGAGCTGCAATGTACTCTGTAAAATGTGCAGAAACTTCTATGGAAAGCAATATCCTTGGACTTTTCGCGAATGAAGCATGTGTGGGATATGGTGGGAAGAGAGGTGACTTGCGTGATGGGTCAGCTAACAACTGTTTCACAGCTAAGTGAGCAGGCCGAGCAAGCGTAACGTATCTCAGGACAGAACTGGCCATCTGTCCTGTCGGCTGGATGCCGGAGTCAGTGTCTGCATCGGGGCCCATGACAGCTACACCACATATTAATATGGTGGGTGTTTCAGTATGTCGTACCTCAGAACTCCTTGTGCTATTTATCTTTAATTGTAATCATTTCATATACTGCATATGCACTCTTGTAACAATAAATCTTGAGTGAAATGGAAACCTATAAAAGACTGTAATAATCTATTTTTTCTGAAAGTGTATATTAGAAACTACAAAGGACGCAAGGTAGAACACTGTGGTACATAATTCCTATTTCCATGCAGTTTGCAGTGCATGCTATGGGATAGACAACTGCTGGTGTTACAGATTCTGAAGGGATTTCTGGAGGCTTTCCACGATGGTGGTCTCTTCGTGTGCGAGCGGCTCGCCAGGACCAGAGGTGCAGCTACTGAGGTTCACCCTCCAGTGTTGCTGGCAGCCATCCGCAACTTCAGCAGCACGATCATCGGCATGAACCCTGACCTTCTCATGCCAGACGGCTTGGCAGAGGAGGAGCTCTCTGCTACAATGAACTATGGTGTGAGCCTTGTGCAGGTAAGATGGATTGAAATAGTGAGTTTACCGACTCGCATTCCAAGAACGGATCTGTCTGCTGTCGAAGGTCGTTATGTACCTCTTGAACCACCTTGTGATTTGTATCGTAGGAAATACAGTACATTGTATCGCATGGAGTGTGTTAATCGGACATACAGATATCTTCAGGGGTCCCCAGCGAAGCTTTGTTTCCCTATACAAAACAAAACGACCTTTAAAGCGGAATTTTATGTACTCATACTACAGGACGATTTTTCCCACAGTGCACAAATTCTAGAGACTGATCGATGGGAGGGTACGGAAGAAAAAGGATCTAATGAACTTATATCCGGAAATGCATGATTTCCATGCTGGAGACATTTTATTCAATCATACACTGTTATAGAGAATGTGATCTACCTCGCGCGGGACCATCCAGCCACAGTTACAGTACGGATCGTTCTGTTTTACAGGGTAGTATTGTTCATCATACATCATTCCGTAGCGCCCTCTCCTTCCATAGTAATGGCTTATGTTGTATCCGATTCACTTCTCTTGCTGACTCGTCTTGTACAGGGTGTGTTAAAGCGTTGTACACATGGTTCAGTATTCGAATCGAAAGTTTGCTTGACGCGGTGTTTATTTACATAAAGGCAAATGGTAACGGGCGGTGGGCAACAAGGTTGTATCGGAAAAATTACCCCCGCCGATAACAGTCACGGTATTCAATGCTTGGAACAGTGTTTCGCCGTTTGTCTGAGACAGCATCATTTCAGGAAACAGGAATTCATGAAGGAAATAACCGAAATGTCCGGCCACCAGACTTGGGGGGGGAAATGTGTTTAACACTGTGAGAGGCAACTTCCGCGTCAATGGCAGGTAATGGGTCCTCCTGTACAGGGTACTGTGGCACAGTCTCCACGACAAATGTTACTACCCTCGATTCTTACAGCGTGTGCAGGGCTTACTAGCGACAGATTTCCACATTTGGAGCAGTTTTGTCACTGGTTTCTTCACCAGGCAACCACGAATCTAAAACTTTTGTCATCCATCCTATTCACAGACGAGGCCAGCTTTACATGGAGTGGTACGTTCGACATTCATAATTTTCACCTGTGGGATAGTATGCAGCGCCTCCACGGTATGGTGACAGCGAATCATCAGCATCGGTGCCGCTGGAATGTGTGGGCTGGGATAACTGGCGACCATATTTTGAGACCAGTCTTCTTTCCACGTCCCCTAACAGGACGCAACTATCGGCGTTTCCCGCGGGTAACTTTGTCTCACCTGCTGAAAGAAGTGCTATTGATGGTTCGGCCGGCCTGAGTGGCCGTGCGGTTCTAGGCGCTACAGTCTGGAGCCGAGCGGCCGCTACTGTCGCAGGTTCGAATCCTGCCTCGGGCATGGGTGTGTGCGACGTCCTTAGGTTCGTTAGGTTTAATTAGTTCTAAGTTCTAGGCGACTGATGACCTAAGAAGTTAAGTCGCATAGTGCTCAGAGCCATTTGAACCATTTTATTGATGGTTCGAAGGGTTGTGTGGCTACTACATGATGGTGCTCCAGCCCACTTCTTCGTTAAGCAAAGAGAACGGGTATTCACCGATTTGTGGGCGATTAGAATAAACACATGGGTCCAGAACTACTACACATGCTATGACTCAGGGCACCCAGTTAAGTGCCGTGGGCTAGACGAAGCAGTCCACTGCAAGTGCTCCCAACTTGGACACATTCATACCGACTGCACTGATAAGGCGGTTGATAGCGTACCATGTATGTACAGAAACCGCACTTCCAACAAAGCAGGCGATCCTGAAACCCTACACACAAACAGTTACATGAAAGACTGATCTCTAACACAGACCACGAAATATCAAAACCGTGCTTACTACGACCACATCATGCCAAGAGGACCTTCATTCCACGTATCTTGACAGCGCATACGAAGACATTCACCGCCGGAAACATAACCCTCCAGCTACTAGGGCGCGCGCAATGGCATGGCGGCAACAAATGGGCTTCCTCCAGGAGACGTTCTATGATAATGAAATCCTACCGTCATTGGTTGCCAACGACGCGGTTCAGCGACGTGACAGACAACGAACACATCGACCTACTGTGAATGCGAGGTGCCATGGACTATGGGGTAGCAAGGCACCTAAAACGTGAATGTACCAATGAGCCACCCCGCAGATATCCTTATTGTTAAGAACAGAAGAACTGGAACTAGAATTAGTTTGTAATGGTAGTGGAAAGCGTAGATATGACAAACAAGAACAATACGAAATTAATGACGACATGTACACCAACAACTACACAGCTCACGAAACTTGCAGAGCCTCAGCGATACACACAAAACACACACATTTGAACAAGCACCGTCAGACAACACAAACGTGACACACTGAAACACAACAGGGTATACAACGCAAAAATATCAAGACCACATCAAACCAGTGACGTTCATCTCAGGATGGTTGTCAAACACAAATAACACAGCACACAATATCACAACACGTAAACTGCTTGGAAGCGAAGATTCCAGAGGAACACATATAGACAACCCAACACAACTTCGGCTACAAAGCTCGAACTTAAACAAGAGTGCAACACAAAACACGAAATACAGCTACCCATAACACAATCACAGCCCTAGCAGACTGCAAAAGAATGATCAGACCCAGAAAAAAAACACGGAACTTGGGGAACAGACGAAATTTTGAAGTTGGAAGAAAATATACGTCTTTCGAGAATAGAAAACAGAGACGCCTTCCAAACAGCACTGCAACTTTTGATTAGCATTGGCAACTCAGAAGGCGCCACAATCACCTATGCAACGACCGAGCAGGCTGAAAGTATTTTGCTGAAATCAGACAATATACCGACAGACATTACAGAACTATCTGCGTTACTATACAAAATCTGCACCAGAAGGGGTGAAAAGTTCACTCTAGAATATGTATGCAAAGACTTTACGAGGGCCCACGGACGAGTAGAATTCGATTACAGTGAATGAGCCACGTGCGGCTGGCGTTCTTGCCGCTCATAACTTGATGTCATGTAATAGCGATAGTGGTGTCTTCATTCCTTCTTGTGTTAATGGTGCCACTGAGTTGCTAGTATTGTTTGTCCGCGAGTGGCAGCAGCAGTGGTTATCGATAGCCAGTCCTGTGGTACTATCTTTGGCGCCACAGCTAGTATTCCAGGTCGTCGTGTGTGTCCGGCAGCTCGGCTTCGGACAGAGCAGCGAGGAGGTCCACAGCGCGAGGGCGGGCTGGGACTGCTCGCGGCGTGCAGGCACTGTCGGGCCGAGGGGCTGTAGCCGGCGACAGAACCCAGGGCGTTTGAAGTTGAGTGAATCACGTCCAGTATTGAAACCTCCACTGTTCGAGATCTCACTGTTGTTTGTGTGTTGCTGCTCCCAGACCAACCGAAACGAGTGGTGTCTGTTTGGTTGGCGGAAGCTATTAGCTGCCTTCTACTCGTTGATGTTAGTTTGGATTCAGTTTTGTTCTAATTATTGAAGTGCAACCAGCGGTATTTTCTGCCTTGTGGCCGCTAACGCTCCAGTTACCTGATCTGGAGGTTAGCGTACTTTCCCGGCAGTGTACTTTTCCTCGGCGTGTTGATGCTGTCCGACATGGCGTGTAGTTCGACAGCGTCTTGAGTTGTACTGTGGATATGTTTTCGGAGGTATACGTTCGTTCTAACGTTTCCTTCGGCCTTGGGTGTGTTTCTGAAGACGTGGTGCAGTCCATCTCTTCGCCCTTGCCTAAAAATACTCCATCGCTGTACTGGTGATCAGACGTTAGGCGGATTGGTTAGTGGGTCGGTCAGCGTTTACGCTACCCCTCATGTGAGTAGCCATCCTGTTACGTGAGTACTACTCTTGGCTGCGTGTCTCACCGCTTACACAGCTGTAGTCACCCTCCTTAGGTCGATCCAAGGAGCACTGTCTGTGGATCAATCTGTCTTATTTGGACAAGTGGTCATAATTGTTTAAAATTTACTCTTATGTTTTAACATGTTATTACCTTCTCCTCTTGTAATTCCAGCCTTCAGTCATTAATTGTTTCTAACATTGCTTGTGGCCTTCAGACCCCAATCTTAATCAGGCCCTCAGCCGATAATTGTTTGTAACATTGCTTGTGGCCTTCAGCCGACAAATAATTTTCAATTGTGTTTTAGTGAGGCCTTCAGCCGTCACTATAGCTTGTTACAAGTTTTTAAGATTATTAGAAAGGGTTTTAAATTTTTGAAGTGTAATTGCCCACCTTATTGCTAATTCAGGCCATCAGCCCTTGTGTATTCTGAAATTGCTTCTGGCCTTCAGCCCACGAATAATTTTCAACATCCTTAATCAGGCCTTCAGCTGTTGACTGTGTGTAACATTGTTTGTGGCCTTCAGCCGATAAAGAATTTGCCTTCAACCGTTACTATAGATTGTTACCATTTTGATTGTTAAGAAGAAAATTCTTGATACCTGTTAATGTGTAACTGCCTTCCTCACTTGTAATTGAGGTCTTCAGCTGTTGTGTATTCTGAAATTGCTGTTGGCCTTCAGCTGTTAATTGTTTGTAACATTGCTTGTGGCTTTCAGCCGACAAATAGTTCCAGTTCTGCCTTGATAAGGCTTTCAGCCATCATTATAACTTGTTGCAGTTATCAAGATGGTTAAAAGGGTTTGGGGTATTTTTAACGTGTAATTGTCCACGTTATTGGTAATTCATTCCTTCAGCAGTTGTGTATTTTTGAAATTGCTTCTGGCCTTCAGCCGACGAATAACTTTCATCCTTCTTAATCAGCCCCAGCCGTTGATTGTGTGTAACATTGCTTGTGGCCTTATGCCGACAATAACTTGCAGATCTTCTAATAGGGCTTTCAGTCACCAGTGTAATAAATTATTTTAAAAATGATTGTTGAGAGGTTTTTTTTTAATGAAGAGTATGTTTTTTCTGTGCAGCCAACGGCGACTGATTAGGCCCTGTCCACACCTTTCCTGCTTTCCCTAAGTCCCACGTCTCAGTGAAGAGAGATCTAAATGTCTTGATATACCCGACATCGATGAAACTCCTACATTTGAATGCAAACAGCCAGACACTAGTTAGTATGGAGTCATTTAAACCGGTGGATGAAGCGCACAAGGACGTGGTCTGCTTGCAGGAACCCTCCACCAAGAATAGCAAACTAGTAGGTTTTGACCACAAACAGACCTTCGTAACAGGTACATCCAATGCGTTGCTATCGTTGTCACAAATCGAAACTTTACAGTTACACAGATAGTTCATTTATGTAACCAACACCTCGCAACAGTGAAAATAGTGCACGAAGTCAAGAAGTGTATTATTGCGTCGTTATACGCGTAGTACTCGCACGACATTGAACCGTATCTAAGTTACATCAAAGACGTTGTCGAATATACCAATAACAGAAAATTGCTAATAGCTTCAGACATAAATGCACTCTGACGCAACGGAAGACTAGGGGCACCAAGTCGATGAGGTGCTAAATGAACACAACCTCTACATCGTCAACAGTCCGAATTAGCCAACCACCTACATCGCGCCATGGGGAACCAGCAGCAGGATTGACACAATAATTGCAATGTACTGCCACTTATAATGGGGAGGGAGGCCGTGGATGACACTACTCACAGCGGCCACAGTGGTGCGCTATCATCATGAACATGGACATACAGATACACACGTCTACACAGGACAGACATCAGCGATTGATATTTCATGAGGCTGACTGGGTGGAACTATGACAGTTGATTGAGGTCTTCCCCCTAGATTACATTAGATTAGATTAGATTAGATTAATACTAGTTCCATGGATCATGAATACGATATTTCGTAATGATGTGGAACGAGTCGAATTTTCCAATGCATGACATAATTAGGTTAATTTAACAACATACTTAAGTTAATATAACAACTTTATTTTTTGTGTTTTTTTGTTTTTCTTTATTTTTTATTTTTATTTTTTTATTTTATTTTTTTATTTTTTTAATATTTTTTTTCTTAATTTATATCTAAAAATTCCTCTATGGAGTAGAAGGAGTTGTCATTCAGAAATTCTTTTAATTTCTTCTTAAATACTTGTTGGTTATCTGTCAGACTTTTGATACTATTTGGTAAGTGACCAAAGACTTTAGTGCCAGTATAATTCACCCCTTTCTGTGCCAAAGTTAGATTTAATCTTGAATAGTGAAGATCGTCCTTTCTCCTAGTATTGTAGTTATGCACACTGCTATTACTTTTGAATTGGGTTTGGTTGTTAATAACAAATTTCATAAGAGAGTATATATACTGAGAAGCTACTGTGAATATCCCTAGATCCTTAAATAAATGTCTGCAGGAAGATCTTGGGTGGACTCCAGCTATTATTCTGATTACACGCTTTTGTGCAATAAATACTTTATTCCTCAGTGATGAATTACCCCAAAATATTATGCCATATGAAAGCAATGAGTGAAAATAGGCGTAGTAAGCTAATTTACTAAGATGTTTATCACCAAAATTTGCAATGACCCTTATTGCATAAGTAGCTGAACTCAAACGTTTCAGCAGATCATCAATGTGTTTCTTCCAATTTAATCTCTCATCAATGGACATACCTAAAAATTTAGAATATTCTACCTTAGCTATATGCTTCTGATTAAGGTCTATATTTATTAATGGCGTCATAACATTCACTGTACGGAACTGTATATACTGTGTCTTATCAAAATTCAGAGAGAGTCCGTTTACAAGGAACCATTTAGTAATTTTCTGAAAGACAGTATTGGCAATTTCATCAGTTAATTCTTGTTTCTCAGGTGTGATTACTATACTTGTATCATCAGCGAAGAGAACTAACTTTGCCTCTTCATGAATATAGAAGTCATTAATATATAATAAGAACAACAAAGGACCCAAGACTGACCCTTGTGGAACCCCATTCTTGATAGTCCCCCAGTTTGAGGAATGTGCTGATCTTTGCATGTTATGAGAACTACTTATTTCAACTTTCTGCACTCTTCCAGTTAGGTACGAATTAAACCATTTGTGCACTGTCCCACTCATGCCACAATACTTGAGCTTGTCTAGCAGAATTTCATGATTTACACAATCAAAAGCCTTTGAGAGATCACAAAAAATCCCAATGGGTGGTGTTCGGTTATTCAGATCATTCAAAATTTGACTGGTGAAAGCATATATGGCATTTTCTGTTGAAAAACCTTTCTGGAAACCAAACTGACATTTTGTTAGTACTTCATTTTTACAGATATGTGAAGCTACTCTTGAATACATTACTTTCTCAAAAATTTTGGATAAAGCTGTTAGAAGGGAGATTGGACGGTAATTGTTGACATCAGATCTATCCCCCTTTTTATGCAAAGGTATAACAATAGCATATTTCAGTCTATCAGGGAAAATGCCCTGTTCCAGAGAGCTATTACACAGGTGGCTGAGAATCTTACTTATCTGTTGAGAACAAGCTTTTAGTATTTTGCTGGAAATGCCATCAATTCCATGTGAGTTTTTGCTTTTAAGCAAGTTTATTATTTTCCTAATTTCAGAGGGAGAAGTGGGTGAGATTTCAATTGTATCAAATTGCATAGGTATGGCCTCTTCCTTTAACAGCCTAGCATCTTCTAATGAACACCTGGATCCTACTATATCCACAACATTTAGAAAATGATTATTAAAAATATTTTCAACTTCTGACTTTTTGTTCGTAAAGTTTTCATTCAATTTGATGGTAATACTGTCTTCCTCTGCTCTTGGTTGACCTGTTTCTCTTTTAATAATATTCCAAATTGTTTTAATTTTATTATCAGAGTTGCTGATTTCAGACATGATACACATATTCCTGGATTTTTTAATAACTTTTCTTAATATAACACAGTAGTTTTTATAATTTTTGATAGTTTCTGGGTCACTACTCTTTCTTGCTGTCAGATACATTTCCCTTTTCCGGTTACAAGATATTTTTATACCCTTAGTAAGCCATGGTTTGTTACAAGGTTTCTTACGAGTATATTTAACTATTTTCTTGGGGAAGCAGTTTTCAAATGCATTTACAAAAATGTCATGAAATAAATTATATTTTAAATTGGCATCAGGTTCACGGTACACCTCATCCCAGTCTAACTGCTGTAGGCTTTCCCTGAAATTTGCAATTGTTAAATTGTTGACTGAACGTACTACTTTGGAGGACTGTTTAGTATTGCTGAATGGAGCTATGTCATATATTGTAACTAGCTGTGCACCATGATCGGAAAGACCATTCTCAACAGGCTGAGCATTTATCTGGTTAAACTTATCTTGGTCTATAAAGAAGTTATCTATCAGTTCCTGCTAAACAAACTCCTTTCCGATGACGAGCAACGGTCAGATGAACAGATTCATACCGGACAGTGAACGTTAATGATTTCTTGCTATGAGAATGGTATCGTCATTATTCCCTTTGCATGTGAGGAGATTGCGGTTGTAATTCCCAAACCACAGAACAGAAAAGCCGCCGTGCCAGATGGTATCCACTCAGAGACACTGAAAATTGTCGTTCCACAGACTATTCCATACCTGAGGGATCTGCTCAACAAAGCGCTACGGGTGGGTTGTACCTGCGGTCTGGAAAACAGCAAATGTCGTAATAATTAAAAAATTAGAGAACAAGAATGCCTCAGATCCAAAAAACGTAAAGGCCTATAAGCATAATTAACACCTTGGCCAAGGACCAGGAACAATTTGCTTGGAATAGCACAAGGATCTGCATGAATTCTCTTTCAAGGCGGTAAAATCTATATATGACGCACCAAACAAGGCACTAACCGCTGTTCATAACATAGAAAACAAATACGCAGCTGCTATTCCTATAGACATTTCGGGTGCCTTATATAATCACTGGTTGCCTGCATAGTTTGTGAGAGTCAGATCCAGGTACCTAAGGCCCTCTACCGTATCTTCTCGGAGTACTGTAGAAACAGGGTGGTTGAATGGTACACGGGAAGTCAGGAAGTGGTTGAAAGAATCACCAAAGTTTGCCCACAAGCGTCAATCTGTGCCCCATCTTTTGGGATATCGCCTTTAACCCCTCCTACATTAATTGAATGGGGACAGCAGTGTCAACAAAAAAATGGTTCAAATGGCTCTGAGCACTATGGGACTTAACATCTATGGTCATCAGTCCCCTAGAACTTAGAACTACTTAAACGTAACTAACTTAAGGACAGCACACAACACCCAGTCATCACGAGGCAGAGAAAATCCCTGACCCCGCCGGGAATCGAACCCGGGCGTGGGAAGCGAGAACGCTACCGCACGACCACGAGCCGCGGACCAGTGCCAACAGGGCGGACTCAAGAGCGCAACTCAAACATTGGCCAACACAGCTAGAGACAAGCATCGGCCAGTGCCAAACATAATAAACTATAAATGGCTTTACACAAAACAGTTTATATTCTACTCAAAGGAACACTACAAAGTAATCCAACCATAAAACTACACGAC
>NW_026048540.1:0-63257 GCF_023864345.2 Schistocerca serialis cubense | reverse complement strand
GCTTCCGACCCGACCCAACCCCTCGACCGAGGCAAACCGCAATCCGAATCTACAGACCAACCCAATCTGCCGTCAAGCACACACGACAGCCGACCTTACACGTTACGCGTTACACATTACGTTTACACGTCTACGTTAGGTTAGGTTAGGTGGACGTGGGTTAGGTTAAGGGGACTTGGGTTAGGTTAAGCGTCAAACTTAGGTTAAGCATTCAAACACGTCAGGCGTCAGAGGTTAGGTTAGGTTAGGTTAGGTTAGGTTAGGTTACACGTTAGGTTAAGGGGTCAGTGCTAGGTTAAGAAGCGTCAAACGTAGGTTAAAAAAGCGTTCAAACGTGAGGCGTGAGCCGGACAGCTTACCTTACGTAGACGTTAGGGGCTCACAGGCTGAGCTCACCTCGCCACACCACAGGTTCGGTTCGGTTCGGTTCGGTTCGCTCGGCTCAGCGTAAAGCGCCGAGGTCAGGGTTACGTTCGTTCACCTTCGGGCGCCACACTTTCGGTTGAAAGGTCGCGACGGGACGACGTCGGCAGGCACGCCGCAAACGAACAAAAACGTACAGACGACGTCGGAAACCGCCGACAGACGGGGGAGCAGCACGACCACGACCAGACACCGAGCGCGAACGAGACACACGCGAACCACCCCCACCGGCCAAAGGGCACCACACAACAACCCAGAGCACCACGTGTCGACACCAGAGCAACCCGCCGCTCACGCGACATGGCTGGCACCGAAGGGCAACCGCCCGCAACTGCGCTTTCCGCGCCGGCCCGGATGCACGTCGTGCTACAACAACACCACTACCGTACACAGCCGCTGTTCACAACATCACTATCAATGGCGCGCCCGCGGCTCGCCGCCGTCGCAGTCGCAGCCCCAACGCCAGCACTTTTGCACCACCATTCACACGCACCGCAACACAGCTCGCCGACACAGCCGAACAAAACAAACACCACACAACAACAGCAACAACGCCGCCGCCTCTACTTGTGCCGGCGACCCACCCCGCCGATGGCGCACCTTTCGCCAGCCGGCAATCGACACACACGCACCCACCCACCGGGGCCCAGTGCAAAAAAAAAACAAAAAAAAACACACAAAAACAAAAAAACAAAACAACACAAACGACACGGGAAGCGCACACCGCCACTTCGCGCGCACGCCACCAACCAGTCGTCGTCTCAAAATAACAAACACAAACAAAATAAACTAACAACTAGGGCAACACAAAACAAAAACGCCTCGCACGAACCGCCCACAAAAAGGACAAGCACACGCACAGCCTCTGCTGACGACCACGACGCAGCGGCACGCTGCTCCTGTCCCGCGCCACGCGCCCCGCGCCCCGCGCCCCACTCGATTCACAACTCACGCGACACCGTCAACGACGGGCTCGCTTCCCGCAACCTACCACCTTTCCGCCACGACGCACAGCCCCAGCCCCACCCGACGACTGCACTTTCACCACCGCCTCCCCCTTCCCCCCCAAAACACACACACACAGCCAGCCAAAAACGCACTCGCGACCCACACATGCACGTGCATCGGCACACGCCAACCAGTCAACGTCGACAACCACACGCAAGGCTCGAAACGAAAACGAAACCGGCGTCCTTCCACGTTGCCATCAAGCTACGCGACACAAGACACAAGGAACCAACACAACAGCCGGCCCCACTAATTCCCACTCTCACGCCGCAAAAAGCACACCGAAACCGCCAAACACGCACGCACATTCCCCTTCGCACTGACACCACCGACCGGCTCGCTACCACACACCTCTCGGCAGCCGTTTCACGCCAATTCGCCACACCGCCCACACAGTCGACAAGCGCCCGCCCTGTACGGCACACGCAACGACGCAGCGCAGCAAAGGGCGCCCGCAACACATACCTCTCCGCCGCCCGACGCGCCAACCGCCACACCACACCGCCAGCCACTCGCAAATTGTGCACTGCCACCAGCCACACGTCCAACACGCCGCGCCGCCTCCGGCCACCCGCCAGGGGGCGCTCACGTCCGCGACAACAGCGCGGCCCGCCGGGCCGGGCCGGGCCGAACCGAACCGAGCCGCCGCTGCTCTGCACTCGGCACGGCCACACCCTGCTGCAGACCGGGCTCGTCCCTCTGTACGCGTCTGCCTGCGCATCAACACAACACGACCTTTTTTTTTTTTTTTTTTTTTTTTCCTCTCTACCGCCAACCCTTCTTCTCGCGTTTTACTCGTTGTTGCAGCAGCGGCGCACACCTACACATCCACAGCCCCAGCCGAGCCGGCCTCACCTCAGGGCCCGCCGCCAGCGTCTCCTCCTCGGGCACAGGTGCGGTGCTGTGGCCGCCCATCCAACCGCATTGCTGGCCGTCCAGCCACCAGGCGTTCCCACTGCCGCGAGCCACGCCGCGCACCGACCCTGCTGCAGAAAACGAAGCATAGCCAGAGACCGACCGATACACAAAGCAAGCCGTCGCCTCGCCTCTTGTCCTTCCTGCCTTCCTTCCGCCCCCGCCCTTCTCACACCACCGCCTCTCCACTTTCGCCCCCCCCCCTCCTTTTTTTTTTTTTTTTTTGTTGTTTTCTTCTTTCTTTCTTTCTTTCTTTGGCCCTCTCTCCTTCCCGCCATGGCGGTTACGGCACCGCCTGCAGCGGCAGATTGTTTGCGCCCACACGCCTACTCCTACCACCATTAACCTTGCCCTGCCCTGCCCTGCCCATCAACGTCGCAGTCGAACCGACGCTTGCCAACACACTGCCCACGTTCCTTTCTCTTTTCGGCCTACGCCCATTACGCGCCGCCGCCACAGCACCTTCCCTTCCCACAACACACCGACGTCATCACACGCACCCAACACAGGGGCCACGACCGTGTTCCTCGCCCACTCCCATCCCGCACGGTACGCACATTCCCAACTACTACCGCGCACCCTCCCTTTCCAATCTGTGTGTCTCTGTGTCTGTGTCCTGTCCGCGCGTGACGCCTCTCAACATCCGCCGTCCCCCGTCCCGTTTTCGCCCCCATGCCGTCGTCGCGCCGCCTCCTCCCCGTCCACCGCCGCCCCTGTCCGCCCCGCACCACACCATACACCGCTGCTTGTCCCGGCCGTTGCCACCAAAGGCGCCGACCGCAAACGCGCCACGCCGCAGCCCCCGTGCGTCTCGCGCTCGCTTGCATCTCCGTGCCGACGCTGCCTCTCTTCCCGCTCGCACTCGACCTCGACAACACAGTCTTTGGCTCCGCCACTGCGTGTTCCGGTGGTACGCACGCTGCAACACGTATGTATTCATTACCAGAGCGATGGCGAGGCATGACAGCATCTCTGTCTGACCAGAGAGTTCTTTATCGCTGCTAGTCGGCGCTTGGACCGCGCCAGACGACAGTAGTGGCACGCACCGGGTCGCCAGGAACAGTTGTTATATATATTGTAGCGCGAGTCGGGAGAGGTAGTAGTCGGTCGACAGTAGTAGCGGGTGGACGGTTGTACTGAGCGGGCGTCGGCGGCGTGCTCTGCTCGTCTCGCGACTCTGGTCACGGTTCGGGACGATGTATAGTATATTGTGTGTTATAATCAAAAGGTGGTGTGACGCTGCATTGCGCAAATCTGATAACGTATGTTCATTGTACTTATTTTGTTCAACAACAAAAGCCCCACTATTACTTTTTTTCTAAAGTAACTTTTGTCTCTTAACGAAAAACATTCACTTTTTAAAGACTACTTCCTATGGCATTTCCCTCCAAGGAGTGCAATTAATTACCAGCCAGCACTCATTCATTGCACACAGCTGTGTAAGGGGTATCTACAATTGAGGAGCGGATATAAATGCAATTTTTTGTTTTTTTTTTTGTGTGTGTGTGTTGTAACCTCCCAGCAAAATTTAAAATAATGGACAATGTTATTTACGGATGCTAATGGACATTGCGCTAATTGTAACCTCGCCCACAATGAGAGGTATTGAAAATGGCAACAAAAATGTGAAATTCGCAATCTGACTCAAATATAAAGTCTTCACACAACATTTAAAAACGTCCGTTCAGTGACAAGAAACTTCAATTAAACCGAAATATCGGTCTTTGGCCCTGTGCAAAACAATCAGAATTAAAGTCTTACCTCCGAATAAATGGATGTCACATTTCTGCTCTGGTTGTTGCGCAGCGCTTGGACGAACTGCATTGCAAATAATAATATTCTCTTTTTTTGTGATTTTAGTGACATTTTTCTTCAAAGAAGTGGAATGAAGTGTGAAGTGCAACGAACTCTTTAGTTCAATAAAAAATTAAATGTTTGAAAAATGCTTTTGAAATAAAAATTATTATTGGGCAACTTGTTGGAGAATAATTACAATAAATACACTTTTTCATTATCTAATGATTATATTAATTAACAGTATACCTTATTCACCATCTTGACCAGTGTTGCCGACCGCCTACATCACACAACCGCACGACTACTGACAGAGTACAGCCCTCAACTACACAGAGCTACGGACTCGCAACGACTACTACTGACTGACTGACTGACTGACTGAGAACCGCTCGCAACACTCGCGCAGTCCAGCGCAAACTCTCTGGTCACAGATGCTACAATGTCTCGCCATCGCTACTATGTTACATACGTGTTTCAGTGTCTTTTTCATTGGGGTAACGATCTTTGGCTCTTTCTATTCTGAATACAGGGCCAAAGGTCAACGCTGCTGCCCTTATACAATTTATCAGGTTTCATTATGTCTGTTGCAATGTTACATACGGTTCACTCTTTCATTAATATTATCGTTGGGTTTGTTTTGTAGGGACGTTAGTTAACATTCTGGCACATTTTTATTATCATCGGACTCTCTGCTATTTGTGCAGGGAGGTTATACCTGGGTCCATTTCCATTTCCATTTACATTTTAATATTGATAGACTTTTTGTTTTCTTTTTTGTTTCTTGTTGTTTTTCCTTCTTTTTTCTTGTTGTTTTTTTTTTGTTTTGTTTTTCCCGCTCTCACCACCACCGCCGCATCACGCCTTCCGTTTTCTTGGTTTCTTTTCTGTTCTTCAACTGCTTCAACATCACCGCGCCCCATTTCCACACCACAGCCATCAGCCTCCAAGACGGGCGGGCGCAGTGTGCCATTTCCGGCGCACGAGCACACCCGTACGGTACTCTCCTCGCCCCCACGCCACCAACAACACAGCGACCACGCGGCTTTCAGGCATGGCACGGCACGGCACGGCACGGCACGGCACGGCACGGCACGGCACGGCACGGCACGGCACCGGCGAAATGCGCCGCCCCCGCCCCTCCGCGCATCCGTCCGTCTCGCCACGTTCACTGACAGCCGCGTCTGCGGCTACACCACGACAACCACAACACAACACCGCTCCCCTCCCTGGCAACTCACATTGTTTTTCTCCTCCTCTTTTGCACAAACCACAACGCCGAGCACAGGCGCAAGCCACCCACACCGCGCCCCTCCCCGTCCCGTCTTTGGCCGCCGCTCCTCGTTTCCTCGTTTGCCCCCTCCCATCTCCCGAAATGCCATGCCAGCAGCGTTACGCATGCCCCTCCCACATGCAGGGCACGCCCACCTCCAAACACTGCCAATTCACGGACGCACGCACACACACACACACACACACACACACACACACACACACACACACACACACACTCACTCACTCACTCACTTTCTCGACACCTTTCTGTACGGAGGGTGCGTCATCTCGACCGTGACAGAGTGACGGCAACTATCGACGATCCATTTCCCCCCACTGGTAAAACATGTCCACTAACACCTACATACATCATTCAAGTACACAGACAATAGCATACACACAATGGGAGGGCACACGAACATGGACGGCACGGCACTGTCATACACTCTTCCTCAGAACCATATCAACAAACGTTACGTACATCCGGGAAAGCGAAAGCGAACGCGAACGCGAAAGCGAAAGCGAAAGCAAAAGCAAAAGCAAAGGCAAAGCCCAATGCAGCCGTCAAAGGTAACGTTCACCACGGCAGACACTTGCAGCCGCGCCGCCGTTAAACGCATTTCAGTGCGGCTCCAATACGCCTCCGACACGGGAACGTTCCGTTGCTCTACGAATGCGTTTCTCCCCTTTTTCCCTTCCTCTCTCTTTTGCCCCCCCTCCTTGCACTCTTGCCTCCTTCCTCACGTTCTGCCCAGACATTCGACCGATCAAAGTCAACCTTTCGTTACCGTTCTCAGCGCGACGGTGTACAACAGTATGACGGGTGTGCCCAAGACTTCGGTTCAGTTGCGTGACGCCGGTCTATCGCGCCGATCGACAGTTACTCAGGGGGCGACGGATCGGACCACGTCACCGACACACAAAACACTTTCAAACAAACAAATACATACCGGATGGACACAGACAAACACGTGTACAGACATTCGCCAAACAAACGACCGCCGCCGCCGCCGCCGCCGCCGTCGTCGTCTAGCGTCGCGCTTACTGTACTGCACTGGACACGCGTGCATCTTGAATGACGACATCGGTGTGCGTGCGTCGTACGCAATCAGTCAGACACGGCTATCAAACATCAGAGTCGAATGGTACATCATCGTGCGTGTCGCCGTACACGTACAGTACAATACAACAACAATGCGTCTTAATGGCACGTTCATTTCAACGTCACTCACACACCTCCACGCTGCAGTTACGTCGCACCATTGTCAAACTCGGCGTACAGCAAAGGGAATAGTGGGCGGCAAACAAAACCAAACAAAAACATTTCACATTTCACCCTCGCCATGTATGATGTGCAAAAAAACAAACCCGCAAACGGCCGTCGTTACGGTGACACAAAAGTCGCCGATCGCACAGTCCCCCCTCGCAGACGGGTAACACACACACACACACACACACACACACACACACACACACACACACACACACACACACCAACAACACCAACGGGTCAAAAACCACGCCAACGAGGCGTGCCACCATTCCACGCCACGGCGACCAACCTCGTGGCCGTACCCCGCGCAACACGCTTTGACGCGCCCCCCCACCCACAATCAAAATGCACACATACATCACAGCCGTCCACACAAACAACAACAACAACAATTCCGCCCTTCCCGCAAAAGGCAAGTTGGTGGCCCTGAAAAGGGCCGTTTTGCCGCTCTCGCAACGGAGGAGCCTTCTCCATCCTTCCTTCCTTCCATTCCAGAGCCACCTCCTTACTTGGAGCTCGTGTACTTGGTCACCGCCTTCGTGCCCTCGCTCACGGCGTGCTTGGCCAGCTCGCCAGGCAGCAACAGCCGCACAGCGGTCTGGATCTCGCGGGACGTGATGGTCGAGCGCTTGTTGTAGTGCGCCAGGCGAGAAGCCTCGGCCGCAATGCGCTCGAAAATGTCGTTCACGAAGCTGTTCATGATGCTCATCGCCTTCGACGAGATGCCCGTGTCAGGGTGCACCTGCTTCAGCACCTTGTAGATGTAGATGGCATAGCTCTCCTTCCTCTTGCGCTTCTTCTTCTTGTCGCCCTTCGAAATGTTCTTCTGCGCCTTGCCAGCCTTCTTGGCGGCCTTCCCGCTAGTCTTGGGCGGCATCTCGAACCAACGTACGGCAGCAGCAACACCAGTAGCAAGCGCTCCGCTCTAGTCAGCGTCTCCCCACACAGTGGCACCCGCCGCCAGCCGCCGCCGCACCTTTACCAGCTCGCCCTGTTGCGGCCGCCGACCAATGGGGCGCGCGCGCAACCGGCCGCCGCACCCGAGCCCATAAAGCACCCCCACCCCGGCTGCGCCGGCACGCACTCCGCTGCTCGACTCGCTGCCGCTCGCACCGGTCGTTTTCGTTTCCGTTTCGTGTGCACCGTCGCTAGCCCATCGCCATGTCCGGACGCGGAAAGGGAGGCAAAGTCAAGGGCAAGTCAAAGTCCCGCTCAAGCAGGGCTGGGCTCCAGTTCCCGGTCGGCAGAATCCACCGCCTCCTGCGCAAGGGAAACTACGCAGAGCGCGTCGGCGCCGGGGCGCCCGTCTACCTCGCCGCCGTCATGGAGTACCTCGCGGCTGAGGTGCTCGAGCTGGCCGGAAACGCGGCCCGCGACAACAAGAAGACGCGCATCATCCCGCGCCACCTGCAGCTTGCCATCCGCAACGACGAGGAGCTCAACAAGCTCCTGTCGGGCGTCACCATCGCACAGGGTGGTGTCCTGCCCAACATCCAGGCCGTCCTGCTGCCAAAGAAGACCGAGAAGAAGGCCTAAAGGAGGCCAGGCAATCGCAGCGCCGCGTGCTCCCCTGCACGCAACGCGCTTTGCCGGCTCGGCCCACAACAATCGGCCCTTTTCAGGGCCACCACACAAACCTACGTCCAAAGCAAAATTTCAGTCGTCCTCGCCGCACCTTGTTTTGTTTTAACTTTGCACTGTCACAGCACAGCCGCCGCCGGCGCACGTCCGCCATCTTGTCGTCCACACAGCCCGTGTGGCCCAACACACACACACACACACACACACACACACACACATTTTGCACGGTCGCAGTCGCCTTCCAAACCGACAACGGCAGCAATAATGACCATTGTTGTTAAAGGGAGGCGTGTCGACACACCGCCCTCCACTCCCGCGCGCAACGGCCGTCGACACGAACGAAACAGCTGATCCGGCCGCCTATGCCCACACGCCTTGCCTCGGAAACCCCAACGCCGCCGCAAACAAACACACAGAGCCAAACCACGCAAGCAAATAATCACCGCCTCTCGCACAACAACACACAGCCCGCCATCTCCGTCGCGATCGATACAAAGACACACAAACGAAGCAGCTCCACACACAGCCAGCCACATGACACGTTTCCTTTCCTTCTCCCCTCCCAGTCACATCACGTCGCTCAAACGGAAAGAAAGAAAGAAACAAACAAACAAACAACACAGCGCACACACGCAGCAACAACACAGACTCTTTCGCACTTTTCAACTTCCGAACAGTGTGGTGGCCCTGAAAAGGGCCGTTTTCTAGTCTCTCCCACCCACAAGCACGGCCGCGGGAAGGCCAGCGCCCGCTGCGACGCAGCCTAACCGCCGAAACCGTACAGGGTGCGCCCCTGCCTCTTCAGGGCGTACACCACGTCCATGGCCGTCACAGTCTTGCGCTTGGCGTGCTCAGTGTACGTCACCGCGTCGCGGATCACGTTCTCCAGGAACACCTTCAGCACCCCGCGGGTCTCCTCGTAGATCAGACCAGAGATGCGCTTCACGCCGCCCCTGCGAGCCAGGCGGCGGATGGCGGGCTTCGTGATGCCCTGGATGTTGTCGCGCAACACCTTGCGGTGCCGCTTGGCGCCACCCTTGCCGAGCCCCTTTCCTCCCTTGCCGCGGCCTGTCATCCTTCCTTCCTCTGGCAAAGCAAAACGTGCACAAACAGCAGCTGCAGCGGCTGGCGAGTCGGCTACGGTCTGCGCCCAGCGCGCCCGCCGCCCCCCTATATAGACTCTGGCCCGCCCTCCCCCCACCACGCGCAACCGAGGGCATATAAGCGCAGCACGGAGGCGCGCGGGCCCGTTGTCAAGGCAGCACCGGACGCCGCGCCGCACCTAACCTCCACGCACGCCGCTCCGCTACCGCTACCGCTACCGCTACCGCCATGGCCCGCACAAAGCAAACGGCCCGCAAGTCCACCGGCGGAAAGGCGCCGCGCAAACAGCTCGCCACCAAGGCGGCGAGGAAGAGCGCGCCCGCCACCGGAGGCGTCAAGAAGCCCCACCGCTACAGGCCGGGCACCGTCGCCCTGCGAGAAATCAGGCGCTACCAGAAGAGCACAGAGCTGCTCATCCGCAAGCTGCCATTCCAGCGCCTAGTGCGCGAGATCGCCCAGGACTTCAAGACCGACCTGCGCTTCCAGAGCTCCGCAGTCATGGCCCTGCAGGAGGCCAGCGAGGCCTACCTCGTCGGCCTCTTCGAAGACACCAACCTGTGCGCAATCCACGCCAAGCGCGTCACCATCATGCCCAAGGACATCCAGCTCGCGCGCCGCATCCGCGGCGAGCGCGCCTAAACCGCGCCGCGGCACCGCACCGCACAAACAAAAACGGCCCTTTTCAGGGCCACTAACATCTCTCCGTCGCGAGCAAACTTTGTCGGTCGCCTGCCTCTCGCCCCGCAACCCAAAAACAAAAACCACCACTTCCCGTCCGTCCGCCACACCCGCTCACTCTGCCTGCCTGCTAGCAGCGCGCAACAATCACACATCATCCCTCCCCGGCGCTCAAAGCGCACAATACCCAACGGCCGACGTCACACCGCACGGGTGGCTGGCCGGCCGCCGCTTTCGTTTCGAAAACAAAAAAACCCGCACTCCACTCCGACGGCCAACGGCCAGGCAGGCGCGCTCGCTCGCTCTACACGCCACCGAAATCCCCGCCGACTCCTTCCACATCTCAACGTGCCCCCCGTTGCAAAACATAACACACACAAAGGAACAAAACAAAACAAAGACCAGACACGACTCGACTCGACAAGACAGACATCCGAGAAGAACGAACGCAGGCAAGCCAACCAACGTATTCAAACAAAACAACGTGACAGAAAACCAACCGTCGGCCGCCGCCACAAACACGGCGACAATCAACCACGACAACAACAACACCGCTTACCGCTACCGCCGCCCACACCCGCCACCGACCCCCGCAATCCAACCACCACGGCACGCAAACAGCATCCCCACGGGCATACAGACAGACACCCACACCAAACGCAACACGACAATCAAAACCTTCCCCGACGTGCTTTGATGGCCCTGAGAAGGGCCGTTTTGGGCCGCGCGTCTCTTGCGCGCCACTAGACGACGACGGGGGGTGGGGACGACGGAGTCAAGCGCCAAACCCTTCCTTTCCCATCTCTTTCTCCTCTACTCTACTTCTTCTTCTTGGGCGAAGCCTTCGCCTTAGACGGCGTCGTCGCCTTCTTCGGGCGCGGCGCCTTCGGCTTCTTCGTCGGAACCTTGGCGGCCTTCTTCGCCTTCGACGGCGACTTGGCCTTGGCCGGCTTGGCCGCAGCCGCCTTCTTCGCACCCGCGGGAGCGGCCGACGCCGCAGACGCCTTCTTGGCGGCGCCCGCCTTCCGACCGGTCGCCGCCTTCACGCCACCAGCCTTCTTTGCGCCGGCCGGACGGGCGCCCTTCTTCTCCTTGCTGGCCGGAGCGGCGCGCTTCTTCTTGGCACCGCCAGCACGAGCCTTGCCGCCCTCGGCCGCCCCCCCGCCGCCGGCGCCGGCAAGCTTGAACGAGCCGGACGCGCCCTTCCCCTTCGTCTGCACCAGCTCGCCCGCCACGACGGCCGACTTGAGGTACTTCTTGATAAACGGCGCCAGCTTCTCCGCGTCCAGCTTGTAGTGCGCGGCTATGTACTTCTTGATCGCCTGCAGCGACGACCCGCCGCGCTCCTTCAGACTCTTGATGGCGGCCGTCACCATCTCAGAGGTGCGCGGGTGCGCAGGCTTGGCGCGCGGCTTCTTCGCAGACGACGCAGACTTGGCCTTCTTCGTCGTGCCGGTGGCGGCGGGTGCCGCAGCAGTCTCGTTCGTAGCCGCCTGATCTGCCATTTCGACGACGCGCGTAACACACAGCGAGAGCGAGCGGGACGGCAGGCACGCAAGCACAGCACAGCAGCAGAGCAGAGAATCACAAGGCCCAGCCAGTGTCGCGGGCGGGCGCGGACGGCCGAGAGAGCGGCCGCCACTCTGCGCGCCGCCGCGCCGCGCCTCCCGCGCTTGCTACCGCCCAACGTCCGACAGCCTGTGCGGAGCAGCCCCAAACCTGCGCCACAACCGCCCGCGCCTTTCAAACCACCGAGGATGGGGCTACACACAGCCACACCACAGTCGCCAACCAGTCGCCACGGCAGCGCCGCAAACCACGGCCAAACTGCAGCTACCGCGCGCTACAGCCTGGGTCGGCCCGCCGAGAATCGCCGCCCCCGCCCAAATGCCGCCCCCACAGCCCCAGCCGACGACCCGCCACAATGGCCAAACCTTCGGCAAAACTCCCACACCGTCGCCGCGGCAGCCCGGCCAGCGCGGCCGGCGCCACAGCCACACAAGCCGAGGCGTGCGGCGATGACGGCCGTGCAAACGCGCCTCCGCCGCCCCATCGCCTTCCGTCGCCCTCCCGCCGTTTCCCGATCGGCCCGCAGCCGTCGGGCCACATCGCGCGCCGTCCTCCTCCTCTCGCCCGCCAACATTCACAGCCGTTTCTCAACAATTGCCCGCCGCAAACGGACGCCGCCTGCGCAACAGGCGCCGCCGCCCCTCGCCGCTTCCGACCCGACCCAACCCCTCGACCGAGGCAAACCGCAATCCGAATCTACAGACCAACCCAATCTGCCGTCAAGCACACACGACAGCCGACCTTACACGTTACGCGTTACACATTACGTTTACACGTCTACGTTAGGTTAGGTTAGGTGGACGTGGGTTAGGTTAAGGGGACTTGGGTTAGGTTAAGCGTCAAACTTAGGTTAAGCATTCAAACACGTCAGGCGTCAGAGGTTAGGTTAGGTTAGGTTAGGTTAGGTTAGGTTACACGTTAGGTTAAGGGGTCAGTGCTAGGTTAAGAAGCGTCAAACGTAGGTTAAAAAAGCGTTCAAACGTGAGGCGTGAGCCGGACAGCTTACCTTACGTAGACGTTAGGGGCTCACAGGCTGAGCTCACCTCGCCACACCACAGGTTCGGTTCGGTTCGGTTCGGTTCGCTCGGCTCAGCGTAAAGCGCCGAGGTCAGGGTTACGTTCGTTCACCTTCGGGCGCCACACTTTCGGTTGAAAGGTCGCGACGGGACGACGTCGGCAGGCACGCCGCAAACGAACAAAAACGTACAGACGACGTCGGAAACCGCCGACAGACGGGGGAGCAGCACGACCACGACCAGACACCGAGCGCGAACGAGACACACGCGAACCACCCCCACCGGCCAAAGGGCACCACACAACAACCCAGAGCACCACGTGTCGACACCAGAGCAACCCGCCGCTCACGCGACATGGCTGGCACCGAAGGGCAACCGCCCGCAACTGCGCTTTCCGCGCCGGCCCGGATGCACGTCGTGCTACAACAACACCACTACCGTACACAGCCGCTGTTCACAACATCACTATCAATGGCGCGCCCGCGGCTCGCCGCCGTCGCAGTCGCAGCCCCAACGCCAGCACTTTTGCACCACCATTCACACGCACCGCAACACAGCTCGCCGACACAGCCGAACAAAACAAACACCACACAACAACAGCAACAACGCCGCCGCCTCTACTTGTGCCGGCGACCCACCCCGCCGATGGCGCACCTTTCGCCAGCCGGCAATCGACACACACGCACCCACCCACCGGGGCCCAGTGCAAAAAAAAAACAAAAAAAAACACACAAAAACAAAAAAACAAAACAACACAAACGACACGGGAAGCGCACACCGCCACTTCGCGCGCACGCCACCAACCAGTCGTCGTCTCAAAATAACAAACACAAACAAAATAAACTAACAACTAGGGCAACACAAAACAAAAACGCCTCGCACGAACCGCCCACAAAAAGGACAAGCACACGCACAGCCTCTGCTGACGACCACGACGCAGCGGCACGCTGCTCCTGTCCCGCGCCACGCGCCCCGCGCCCCGCGCCCCACTCGATTCACAACTCACGCGACACCGTCAACGACGGGCTCGCTTCCCGCAACCTACCACCTTTCCGCCACGACGCACAGCCCCAGCCCCACCCGACGACTGCACTTTCACCACCGCCTCCCCCTTCCCCCCCAAAACACACACACACAGCCAGCCAAAAACGCACTCGCGACCCACACATGCACGTGCATCGGCACACGCCAACCAGTCAACGTCGACAACCACACGCAAGGCTCGAAACGAAAACGAAACCGGCGTCCTTCCACGTTGCCATCAAGCTACGCGACACAAGACACAAGGAACCAACACAACAGCCGGCCCCACTAATTCCCACTCTCACGCCGCAAAAAGCACACCGAAACCGCCAAACACGCACGCACATTCCCCTTCGCACTGACACCACCGACCGGCTCGCTACCACACACCTCTCGGCAGCCGTTTCACGCCAATTCGCCACACCGCCCACACAGTCGACAAGCGCCCGCCCTGTACGGCACACGCAACGACGCAGCGCAGCAAAGGGCGCCCGCAACACATACCTCTCCGCCGCCCGACGCGCCAACCGCCACACCACACCGCCAGCCACTCGCAAATTGTGCACTGCCACCAGCCACACGTCCAACACGCCGCGCCGCCTCCGGCCACCCGCCAGGGGGCGCTCACGTCCGCGACAACAGCGCGGCCCGCCGGGCCGGGCCGGGCCGAACCGAACCGAGCCGCCGCTGCTCTGCACTCGGCACGGCCACACCCTGCTGCAGACCGGGCTCGTCCCTCTGTACGCGTCTGCCTGCGCATCAACACAACACGACCTTTTTTTTTTTTTTTTTTTTTTTTCCTCTCTACCGCCAACCCTTCTTCTCGCGTTTTACTCGTTGTTGCAGCAGCGGCGCACACCTACACATCCACAGCCCCAGCCGAGCCGGCCTCACCTCAGGGCCCGCCGCCAGCGTCTCCTCCTCGGGCACAGGTGCGGTGCTGTGGCCGCCCATCCAACCGCATTGCTGGCCGTCCAGCCACCAGGCGTTCCCACTGCCGCGAGCCACGCCGCGCACCGACCCTGCTGCAGAAAACGAAGCATAGCCAGAGACCGACCGATACACAAAGCAAGCCGTCGCCTCGCCTCTTGTCCTTCCTGCCTTCCTTCCGCCCCCGCCCTTCTCACACCACCGCCTCTCCACTTTCGCCCCCCCCCCTCCTTTTTTTTTTTTTTTTTTGTTGTTTTCTTCTTTCTTTCTTTCTTTCTTTGGCCCTCTCTCCTTCCCGCCATGGCGGTTACGGCACCGCCTGCAGCGGCAGATTGTTTGCGCCCACACGCCTACTCCTACCACCATTAACCTTGCCCTGCCCTGCCCTGCCCATCAACGTCGCAGTCGAACCGACGCTTGCCAACACACTGCCCACGTTCCTTTCTCTTTTCGGCCTACGCCCATTACGCGCCGCCGCCACAGCACCTTCCCTTCCCACAACACACCGACGTCATCACACGCACCCAACACAGGGGCCACGACCGTGTTCCTCGCCCACTCCCATCCCGCACGGTACGCACATTCCCAACTACTACCGCGCACCCTCCCTTTCCAATCTGTGTGTCTCTGTGTCTGTGTCCTGTCCGCGCGTGACGCCTCTCAACATCCGCCGTCCCCCGTCCCGTTTTCGCCCCCATGCCGTCGTCGCGCCGCCTCCTCCCCGTCCACCGCCGCCCCTGTCCGCCCCGCACCACACCATACACCGCTGCTTGTCCCGGCCGTTGCCACCAAAGGCGCCGACCGCAAACGCGCCACGCCGCAGCCCCCGTGCGTCTCGCGCTCGCTTGCATCTCCGTGCCGACGCTGCCTCTCTTCCCGCTCGCACTCGACCTCGACAACACAGTCTTTGGCTCCGCCACTGCGTGTTCCGGTGGTACGCACGCTGCAACACGTATGTATTCATTACTAGAGCGATGGCGAGGCATGACAGCATCTCTGTCTGACCAGAGAGTTCTTTATCGCTGCTAGTCGGCGCTTGGACCGCGCCAGACGACAGTAGTGGCACGCACCGGGTCGCCAGGAACAGTTGTTATATATATTGTAGCGCGAGTCGGGAGAGGTAGTAGTCGGTCGACAGTAGTAGCGGGTGGACGGTTGTACTGAGCGGGCGTCGGCGGCGTGCTCTGCTCGTCTCGCGACTCTGGTCACGGTTCGGGACGATGTATAGTATATTGTGTGTTATAATCAAAAGGTGGTGTGACGCTGCATTGCGCAAATCTGATAACGTATGTTCATTGTACTTATTTTGTTCAACAACAAAAGCCCCACTATTACTTTTTTTCTAAAGTAACTTTTGTCTCTTAACGAAAAACATTCACTTTTTAAAGACTACTTCCTATGGCATTTCCCTCCAAGGAGTGCAATTAATTACCAGCCAGCACTCATTCATTGCACACAGCTGTGTAAGGGGTATCTACAATTGAGGAGCGGATATAAATGCAATTTTTTGTTTTTTTTTTTTGTGTGTGTGTGTTGTAACCTCCCAGCAAAATTTAAAATAATGGACAATGTTATTTACGGATGCTAATGGACATTGCGCTAATTGTAACCTCGCCCACAATGAGAGGTATTGAAAATGGCAACAAAAATGTGAAATTCGCAATCTGACTCAAATATAAAGTCTTCACACAACATTTAAAAACGTCCGTTCAGTGACAAGAAACTTCAATTAAACTGAAATATCGGTCTTTGGCCCTGTGCAAAACAATCAGAATTAAAGTCTTACCTCCGAATAAATGGATGTCACATTTCTGCTCTGGTTGTTGCGCAGCGCTTGGACGAACTGCATTGCAAATAATAATATTCTCTTTTTTTGTGATTTTAGTGACATTTTTCTTCAAAGAAGTGGAATGAAGTGTGAAGTGCAACGAACTCTTTAGTTCAATAAAAAATTAAATGTTTGAAAAATGCTTTTGAAATAAAAATTATTATTGGGCAACTTGTTGGAGAATAATTACAATAAATACACTTTTTCATTATCTAATGATTATATTAATTAACAGTATACCTTATTCACCATCTTGACCAGTGTTGCCGACCGCCTACATCACACAACCGCACGACTACTGACAGAGTACAGCCCTCAACTACACAGAGCTACGGACTCGCAACGACTACTACTGACTGACTGACTGACTGACTGAGAACCGCTCGCAACACTCGCGCAGTCCAGCGCAAACTCTCTGGTCACAGATGCTACAATGTCTCGCCATCGCTACTATGTTACATACGTGTTTCAGTGTCTTTTTCATTGGGGTAACGATCTTTGGCTCTTTCTATTCTGAATACAGGGCCAAAGGTCAACGCTGCTGCCCTTATACAATTTATCAGGTTTCATTATGTCTGTTGCAATGTTACATACGGTTCACTCTTTCATTAATATTATCGTTGGGTTTGTTTTGTAGGGACGTTAGTTAACATTCTGGCACATTTTTATTATCATCGGACTCTCTGCTATTTGTGCAGGGAGGTTATACCTGGGTCCATTTCCATTTCCATTTACATTTTAATATTGATAGACTTTTTGTTTTCTTTTTTGTTTCTTGTTGTTTTTCCTTCTTTTTTCTTGTTGTTTTTTTTTTGTTTTGTTTTTCCCGCTCTCACCACCACCGCCGCATCACGCCTTCCGTTTTCTTGGTTTCTTTTCTGTTCTTCAACTGCTTCAACATCACCGCGCCCCATTTCCACACCACAGCCATCAGCCTCCAAGACGGGCGGGCGCAGTGTGCCATTTCCGGCGCACGAGCACACCCGTACGGTACTCTCCTCGCCCCCACGCCACCAACAACACAGCGACCACGCGGCTTTCAGGCATGGCACGGCACGGCACGGCACGGCACGGCACGGCACGGCACGGCACGGCACGGCACGGCACGGCACCGGCGAAATGCGCCGCCCCCGCCCCTCCGCGCATCCGTCCGTCTCGCCACGTTCACTGACAGCCGCGTCTGCGGCTACACCACGACAACCACAACACAACACCGCTCCCCTCCCTGGCAACTCACATTGTTTTTCTCCTCCTCTTTTGCACAAACCACAACGCCGAGCACAGGCGCAAGCCACCCACACCGCGCCCCTCCCCGTCCCGTCTTTGGCCGCCGCTCCTCGTTTCCTCGTTTGCCCCCTCCCATCTCCCGAAATGCCATGCCAGCAGCGTTACGCATGCCCCTCCCACATGCAGGGCACGCCCACCTCCAAACACTGCCAATTCACGGACGCACGCACACACACACACACACACACACACACACACACACACACACACACACACACTCACTCACTCACTCACTTTCTCGACACCTTTCTGTACGGAGGGTGCGTCATCTCGACCGTGACAGAGTGACGGCAACTATCGACGATCCATTTCCCCCCACTGGTAAAACATGTCCACTAACACCTACATACATCATTCAAGTACACAGACAATAGCATACACACAATGGGAGGGCACACGAACATGGACGGCACGGCACTGTCATACACTCTTCCTCAGAACCATATCAACAAACGTTACGTACATCCGGGAAAGCGAAAGCGAACGCGAACGCGAAAGCGAAAGCGAAAGCAAAAGCAAAAGCAAAGGCAAAGCCCAATGCAGCCGTCAAAGGTAACGTTCACCACGGCAGACACTTGCAGCCGCGCCGCCGTTAAACGCATTTCAGTGCGGCTCCAATACGCCTCCGACACGGGAACGTTCCGTTGCTCTACGAATGCGTTTCTCCCCTTTTTCCCTTCCTCTCTCTTTTGCCCCCCCTCCTTGCACTCTTGCCTCCTTCCTCACGTTCTGCCCAGACATTCGACCGATCAAAGTCAACCTTTCGTTACCGTTCTCAGCGCGACGGTGTACAACAGTATGACGGGTGTGCCCAAGACTTCGGTTCAGTTGCGTGACGCCGGTCTATCGCGCCGATCGACAGTTACTCAGGGGGCGACGGATCGGACCACGTCACCGACACACAAAACACTTTCAAACAAACAAATACATACCGGATGGACACAGACAAACACGTGTACAGACATTCGCCAAACAAACGACCGCCGCCGCCGCCGCCGCCGCCGCCGCCGTCGTCGTCTAGCGTCGCGCTTACTGTACTGCACTGGACACGCGTGCATCTTGAATGACGACATCGGTGTGCGTGCGTCGTACGCAATCAGTCAGACACGGCTATCAAACATCAGAGTCGAATGGTACATCATCGTGCGTGTCGCCGTACACGTACAGTACAATACAACAACAATGCGTCTTAATGGCACGTTCATTTCAACGTCACTCACACACCTCCACGCTGCAGTTACGTCGCACCATTGTCAAACTCGGCGTACAGCAAAGGGAATAGTGGGCGGCAAACAAAACCAAACAAAAACATTTCACATTTCACCCTCGCCATGTATGATGTGCAAAAAAACAAACCCGCAAACGGCCGTCGTTACGGTGACACAAAAGTCGCCGATCGCACAGTCCCCCCTCGCAGACGGGTAACACACACACACACACACACACACACACACACACACACACACACACACACACACACCAACAACACCAACGGGTCAAAAACCACGCCAACGAGGCGTGCCACCATTCCACGCCACGGCGACCAACCTCGTGGCCGTACCCCGCGCAACACGCTTTGACGCGCCCCCCCACCCACAATCAAAATGCACACATACATCACAGCCGTCCACACAAACAACAACAACAACAATTCCGCCCTTCCCGCAAAAGGCAAGTTGGTGGCCCTGAAAAGGGCCGTTTTGCCGCTCTCGCAACGGAGGAGCCTTCTCCATCCTTCCTTCCTTCCATTCCAGAGCCACCTCCTTACTTGGAGCTCGTGTACTTGGTCACCGCCTTCGTGCCCTCGCTCACGGCGTGCTTGGCCAGCTCGCCAGGCAGCAACAGCCGCACAGCGGTCTGGATCTCGCGGGACGTGATGGTCGAGCGCTTGTTGTAGTGCGCCAGGCGAGAAGCCTCGGCCGCAATGCGCTCGAAAATGTCGTTCACGAAGCTGTTCATGATGCTCATCGCCTTCGACGAGATGCCCGTGTCAGGGTGCACCTGCTTCAGCACCTTGTAGATGTAGATGGCATAGCTCTCCTTCCTCTTGCGCTTCTTCTTCTTGTCGCCCTTCGAAATGTTCTTCTGCGCCTTGCCAGCCTTCTTGGCGGCCTTCCCGCTAGTCTTGGGCGGCATCTCGAACCAACGTACGGCAGCAGCAACACCAGTAGCAAGCGCTCCGCTCTAGTCAGCGTCTCCCCACACAGTGGCACC
Organism: Schistocerca serialis cubense; assembly: GCF_023864345.2. NCBI lineage: Eukaryota > Metazoa > Arthropoda > Insecta > Orthoptera > Acrididae > Schistocerca > Schistocerca serialis. Next base: position 43,339 of record NW_026048540.1, on the reverse strand, counting down.
CGCCGCCAGCCGCCGCCGCACCTTTACCAGCTCGCCCTGTTGCGGCCGCCGACCAATGGGGCGCGCGCGCAACCGGCCGCCGCACCCGAGCCCATAAAGCACCCCCACCCCGGCTGCGCCGGCACGCACTCCGCTGCTCGACTCGCTGCCGCTCGCACCGGTCGTTTTCGTTTCCGTTTCGTGTGCACCGTCGCTAGCCCATCGCCATGTCCGGACGCGGAAAGGGAGGCAAAGTCAAGGGCAAGTCAAAGTCCCGCTCAAGCAGGGCTGGGCTCCAGTTCCCGGTCGGCAGAATCCACCGCCTCCTGCGCAAGGGAAACTACGCAGAGCGCGTCGGCGCCGGGGCGCCCGTCTACCTCGCCGCCGTCATGGAGTACCTCGCGGCTGAGGTGCTCGAGCTGGCCGGAAACGCGGCCCGCGACAACAAGAAGACGCGCATCATCCCGCGCCACCTGCAGCTTGCCATCCGCAACGACGAGGAGCTCAACAAGCTCCTGTCGGGCGTCACCATCGCACAGGGTGGTGTCCTGCCCAACATCCAGGCCGTCCTGCTGCCAAAGAAGACCGAGAAGAAGGCCTAAAGGAGGCCAGGCAATCGCAGCGCCGCGTGCTCCCCTGCACGCAACGCGCTTTGCCGGCTCGGCCCACAACAATCGGCCCTTTTCAGGGCCACCACACAAACCTACGTCCAAAGCAAAATTTCAGTCGTCCTCGCCGCACCTTGTTTTGTTTTAACTTTGCACTGTCACAGCACAGCCGCCGCCGGCGCACGTCCGCCATCTTGTCGTCCACACAGCCCGTGTGGCCCAACACACACACACACACACACACACACACACACACATTTTGCACGGTCGCAGTCGCCTTCCAAACCGACAACGGCAGCAATAATGACCATTGTTGTTAAAGGGAGGCGTGTCGACACACCGCCCTCCACTCCCGCGCGCAACGGCCGTCGACACGAACGAAACAGCTGATCCGGCCGCCTATGCCCACACGCCTTGCCTCGGAAACCCCAACGCCGCCGCAAACAAACACACAGAGCCAAACCACGCAAGCAAATAATCACCGCCTCTCGCACAACAACACACAGCCCGCCATCTCCGTCGCGATCGATACAAAGACACACAAACGAAGCAGCTCCACACACAGCCAGCCACATGACACGTTTCCTTTCCTTCTCCCCTCCCAGTCACATCACGTCGCTCAAACGGAAAGAAAGAAAGAAACAAACAAACAAACAACACAGCGCACACACGCAGCAACAACACAGACTCTTTCGCACTTTTCAACTTCCGAACAGTGTGGTGGCCCTGAAAAGGGCCGTTTTCTAGTCTCTCCCACCCACAAGCACGGCCGCGGGAAGGCCAGCGCCCGCTGCGACGCAGCCTAACCGCCGAAACCGTACAGGGTGCGCCCCTGCCTCTTCAGGGCGTACACCACGTCCATGGCCGTCACAGTCTTGCGCTTGGCGTGCTCAGTGTACGTCACCGCGTCGCGGATCACGTTCTCCAGGAACACCTTCAGCACCCCGCGGGTCTCCTCGTAGATCAGACCAGAGATGCGCTTCACGCCGCCCCTGCGAGCCAGGCGGCGGATGGCGGGCTTCGTGATGCCCTGGATGTTGTCGCGCAACACCTTGCGGTGCCGCTTGGCGCCACCCTTGCCGAGCCCCTTTCCTCCCTTGCCGCGGCCTGTCATCCTTCCTTCCTCGGGCAAAGCAAAACGTGCACAAACAGCAGCTGCAGCGGCTGGCGAGTCGGCTACGGTCTGCGCCCAGCAGCTGTGCAATGTCGTGGGACGCAGTGATCTGCGTCTCCATTCAGTTATAGAAGTCTGTAGCGCCATTGGCGCTGTTCCTTCTAGCGTCTATGTCTTAAATCTAGGGAAAGTCTTTTCTTATTGTCTATATCTTGTTCTGCACAATGAACACTGTTTCGAGAATGTCTTTACTTCGGCTCAATCTTCCAGATGGCGAAGTAAGTCTGGCCAGCGTAGTGTTGCGCGCCAGTGAGGTCGTTGGCCGAGCACTCGCACCAATGGGTTGCGCGAGTTCGCGGTCTTCTCATAAAAAGTTCGCGCGGCTCTCTGGAACCGCTGACGGAGTGTGGGGACGTCCGCGATGACGTGGAGTTCCTCCGTGTTGAAGTCCGGCGGGAGGTGTAGTACCGCCCTCAAAGCTCTGTTTTGCACTCTTTGAAGGCGGCGGATGTTGGTCTCAGCTGCGTTGCCCCATACGACCGCTGCGTAATCAAACAGCGGCCTGATGGTTGCCTTGTACAGCGTGAGACCTAGTTCTTCTGGTAGGGTTGAGGTGGGGTTGATGACTGGGTATAGGAGGCGTAGCCGTCCCAATGCCTTTCTCCTCACCTCTTCTATGTGTTGGCGCCACCCGCCAGACCAGCCCCAACAGCAGCTACACAGCAGCCTATCAGCACCGCAAATCTGTTCGATGCCCTCTCAGACAGCGAGGGAGAAGAAGAACAGACCAGCAGTGCAAGACAAGGTCGTGCTCCACCCCCAATAGTATTGGAGTACGAGAAAGACTACCGCAGCCTGCAAATCACACTGAACGCAGTGCTCGGAAGAAACAATTATCGTGTGTGTGTAAGCGGCGATTCAGTGTATAAAGTGCGTGTGCAGACAACCGAACTGTACAACAAGCTACACAACGCTGCAAGAAGCCAAGGACTGCGATTCTATACTTTTGCAGCCACCAGGAAGCGGCCTTTGAAGGTCGTATTCAAGAGAGTACCCATGAAATACTCTTGCGACCACATCAAAGAAGACCTCGAGGAGCTAGGTCATGTTGTTCACTCGGTCGTGAAAATGAGGGACCCGAAAACAAATCGTCGCGGCCCTCTAGTGCTCATCACAGCGGACAACACGGAGAAAAACCGTGAGTTATACAACTTAAAAATGCTAGGCGCGTGTGAAATCACCGTCGAGAACTTACGCAGTAGCGGAGGGCATGCGCAGTGTTTCAGGTGCCTTCAGCCAGGACACGTGGAACGACACTGCGGTATGAAGGAGTATTGCATACGATGTGCGGAGCCTCATGCCACGAATGCGTGCGACAAGGCCGGCGAACCGTACAAAGACTTTCCGGCGAAGTGTAAGCTGTGTGGTGGACCGCATGTTGCTACATATCGCGGCTGCCCACGGCACAAGGAATTTCAAGCCCGTCTGCGGACAGCACAGGCGAAGAACAAAGCGGCTGTTTCGGCGGGAAACGCCCGTGTGGCGGGAAACGCCGGCGCGGGGCCGGAAGCAGAAACAAAGAGCGGCCGTCGCCGCCGAGGTCGTCGCAGAAGGTCAAGGTACTCTGCGCCACACCCAGGTAACCTCCCACCACGACAGATTGCAGAGCGGCAAGCCGCACAGCCGAAAGCAGCCCGCGTACAAAATGGCGGCCAAGCCCCGCCCAACACCGACGCGAGCGCAATAGGAGCAGCTGGTGCGCAGCGCGAGGCTCAGGTAGTCCCGCCGCCCGTGCAGCCGGCCGCGAACAATGGCGGCCCACCGGCCCCGAACAATGGCGGCCAGGCCCCCACCGCGGCGGCCATCACGCCGCAACGACCAATCACCGGACAGCGCGGCGCGCAGGTAGCTGCGCCACGCCGCAGCCCTGAGGCCAACCAGAGCGCGCGCCGGTGGGAAGCAACTGCGCCCTCCGTACAAAATGGTGGGCAGCAGGCACCGCAACTGGCCGACTTCCCGGCCCTGCGTGAACGCCGACGCCCTGTCAGCACCCAGCAAGACACCCGCCATTTTGTCGACAGCAGCAATGGCGGACAGCACGCCGACCGCCATGACGGAAGCGGCCGCTGCTGCACAACACAAGCCGACCGCCACAACGCCGTCGGCAGCTTGAGCGCCGCCTATGAGCGCATGCTGGTTTCGATGGAGCAGCGCATGTTCGCGATGATGGAGAAGTTCATGTCCATAGTCGCGAACATGATCGGCGAGCTCCCAGCCAAGATGACGGCCGCACTACAGCAGGCAATCCAGACCAACGCATCCCAGCAACATGGCCCGACAAATTAAAGTGTGCCTATGGAATGCCCGCGGCCTCCGCGAACAGGCCGCCGAATTTCGCGAACTCCTGAGACGCGAAAACATAGACGTCTGCCTGCTAACGGAAACTTTCCTCAAGCCAGGCGTCCGAGTAGGCGTTTCAAACTACACCTGCCACCGCAACGATCGGCTCACAAGAGGTGGGGGCACGGCAATTTATATTCGCCGCTCCCTCAAACACCACCAGGTCCACATTCCGCCGCTGGAGGCCATCGAAGCAACAGCCGTAGCTGTCGAGACCGCGCACGGTCTGCGCCCAGCGCGCCCGCCGCCCCCCTATATAGACTCTGGCCCGCCCTCCCCCCACCACGCGCAACCGAGGGCATATAAGCGCAGCACGGAGGCGCGCGGGCCCGTTGTCAAGGCAGCACCGGACGCCGCGCCGCACCTTAACCTCCACGCACGCCGCTCCGCTACCGCTACCGCTACCGCTACCGCCATGGCCCGCACAAAGCAAACGGCCCGCAAGTCCACCGGCGGAAAGGCGCCGCGCAAACAGCTCGCCACCAAGGCGGCGAGGAAGAGCGCGCCCGCCACCGGAGGCGTCAAGAAGCCCCACCGCTACAGGCCGGGCACCGTCGCCCTGCGAGAAATCAGGCGCTACCAGAAGAGCACAGAGCTGCTCATCCGCAAGCTGCCATTCCAGCGCCTAGTGCGCGAGATCGCCCAGGACTTCAAGACCGACCTGCGCTTCCAGAGCTCCGCAGTCATGGCCCTGCAGGAGGCCAGCGAGGCCTACCTCGTCGGCCTCTTCGAAGACACCAACCTGTGCGCAATCCACGCCAAGCGCGTCACCATCATGCCCAAGGACATCCAGCTCGCGCGCCGCATCCGCGGCGAGCGCGCCTAAACCGCGCCGCGGCACCGCACCGCACAAACAAAAACGGCCCTTTTCAGGGCCACTAACATCTCTCCGTCGCGAGCAAACTTTGTCGGTCGCCTGCCTCTCGCCCCGCAACCCAAAAACAAAAACCACCACTTCCCGTCCGTCCGCCACACCCGCTCACTCTGCCTGCCTGCTAGCAGCGCGCAACAATCACACATCATCCCTCCCCGGCGCTCAAAGCGCACAATACCCAACGGCCGACGTCACACCGCACGGGTGGCTGGCCGGCCGCCGCTTTCGTTTCGAAAACAAAAAAACCCGCACTCCACTCCGACGGCCAACGGCCAGGCAGGCGCGCTCGCTCGCTCTACACGCCACCGAAATCCCCGCCGACTCCTTCCACATCTCAACGTGCCCCCCGTTGCAAAACATAACACACACAAAGGAACAAAACAAAACAAAGACCAGACACGACTCGACTCGACAAGACAGACATCCGAGAAGAACGAACGCAGGCAAGCCAACCAACGTATTCAAACAAAACAACGTGACAGAAAACCAACCGTCGGCCGCCGCCACAAACACGGCGACAATCAACCACGACAACAACAACACCGCTTACCGCTACCGCCGCCCACACCCGCCACCGACCCCCGCAATCCAACCACCACGGCACGCAAACAGCATCCCCACGGGCATACAGACAGACACCCACACCAAACGCAACACGACAATCAAAACCTTCCCCGACGTGCTTTGATGGCCCTGAGAAGGGCCGTTTTGGGCCGCGCGTCTCTTGCGCGCCACTAGACGACGACGGGGGGTGGGGACGACGGAGTCAAGCGCCAAACCCTTCCTTTCCCATCTCTTTCTCCTCTACTCTACTTCTTCTTCTTGGGCGAAGCCTTCGCCTTAGACGGCGTCGTCGCCTTCTTCGGGCGCGGCGCCTTCGGCTTCTTCGTCGGAACCTTGGCGGCCTTCTTCGCCTTCGACGGCGACTTGGCCTTGGCCGGCTTGGCCGCAGCCGCCTTCTTCGCACCCGCGGGAGCGGCCGACGCCGCAGACGCCTTCTTGGCGGCGCCCGCCTTCCGACCGGTCGCCGCCTTCACGCCACCAGCCTTCTTTGCGCCGGCCGCACGGGCGCCCTTCTTCTCCTTGCTGGCCGGAGCGGCGCGCTTCTTCTTGGCACCGCCAGCACGAGCCTTGCCGCCCTCGGCCGCCCCCCCGCCGCCGGCGCCGGCAAGCTTGAACGAGCCGGACGCGCCCTTCCCCTTCGTCTGCACCAGCTCGCCCGCCACGACGGCCGACTTGAGGTACTTCTTGATAAACGGCGCCAGCTTCTCCGCGTCCAGCTTGTAGTGCGCGGCTATGTACTTCTTGATCGCCTGCAGCGACGACCCGCCGCGCTCCTTCAGACTCTTGATGGCGGCCGTCACCATCTCAGAGGTGCGCGGGTGCGCAGGCTTGGCGCGCGGCTTCTTCGCAGACGACGCAGACTTGGCCTTCTTCGTCGTGCCGGTGGCGGCGGGTGCCGCAGCAGTCTCGTTCGTAGCCGCCTGATCTGCCATTTCGACGACGCGCGTAACACACAGCGAGAGCGAGCGGGACGGCAGGCACGCAAGCACAGCACAGCAGCAGAGCAGAGAATCACAAGGCCCAGCCAGTGTCGCGGGCGGGCGCGGACGGCCGAGAGAGCGGCCGCCACTCTGCGCGCCGCCGCGCCGCGCCTCCCGCGCTTGCTACCAGTCGAGTGAGCGATGTCAGACGGGATGGACGTGTCACTCTGCGCTCGCGCGACCAGAGCACGTGCTCCGGCTGCGCCCGCGTCGGCCGGCCGCGGTCCGATGGGGCTTGCCCCACCGGCCGCCTCGCCATCAGCCGACGCACATACGACGACCGGACCTGTCGCGGGGGGAAGTAATAGTACCCTCGCGGCAGAGCAGCCTTTGGATGCCGATATGGATTACTCTTCGGATATAGATGAAGATACCACCGTGCAGGAGGTCATCAACCGACGACGATCGGAGTTGCGGCGCAGAAGCAGCGCGGACGGCCGCTCTACGTCGGGACGGCTTACACGGAATGAACCGCGGGACGAGGGTTTCCGACAGCCGCCGTTGAAGAAGCAGGCTAGGCCACGGCGACTCGTCGTCGCGAGAGAATTGGAGGTCTCAAACTCCTTCCAGCCGCTGCAGGGCGAAGGGGCCACGCTAGAAGATGCCGCCTCTTCCCTGGCAGAACAGCAGCAACGTCGTGCGATGCAGCAGCGTGCTGATGGCGCGGCACAGCAGCCGCAGCATGAGGGCGAGACGCCCATGGATGACCAGTCGGCCCCCACGCCGACCGCACCACTTCGGAAAATACCGCCGATCTTTCTACAATACAAGGATTCGTACAAGGATTTACATGACTGGCTTAAAACACACTGCCGTCAAGGATTTACAGTCAAACAGTCGGGGGATGGCAACCTGAAGCTTATGCTAGCGTCTACCGAAGACTACATCTTGGTCCACGACATGCTTGGCCAGAAGGGCATCCCGATGTTCACTTTTCCGGCAGTTCGGCCGCCGACGATCAAGGCGCTCATCAAGGGCATCCCTATCACATTGGCGCATGCTGATGTCAAAGAGGAACTGGAGGAACTTGGTTTCGTGGCCTCTCTGATCGAGCACCATCGGATGCCGGGAACCAACCAGCAGACTGGTCATCGGGTGGTTATCCTACCAGATACAGCAGAACATCGCGATATTTTCAACCTGGAACGCTTCTACGGCTTGGAAATCAAAGTGGAAAAGCTCCGGAAGTCCCGTGGCCCGATGCAGTGTTATCGATGCCAAGGGTTCGGCCATGTTGCCAGGTGGTGCACCATGCCCTGGATTTGCGTCAAGTGCGGCGCCAATCATGACAGCAGGACGTGCACAAGAAGCAGAGATCAGCCAGCGACCTGTGGACTTTGCGGGGGCGCTCATCCGGCGAACTTCCGTTCGTGCAGTAAACACAAAGAGGCCAGTCGACGAATGCGCGGTCTTCCGCCTACCTTCAAGCAGACGACGCCCGCCAGTCGCCGCCAACCCAGGCAGCCGCCTCCGCCGCAGACTTCTGATGCCCGCGCCTGGCCCACATTGATGGACCGACGTGCTGCGAAGATCCGCGATGACCTCACTGTGGCGGACGCCCTTCGGCGCTCGATGCAGCCACCAGGATCAACAGCTGCTCAGGCACCGCCTGTGGCACCGCCAGGACAACGCCAGCAGCCACCTCCGGCAATCCGCCCTCAGCACCAGCCAGGTACAGACGATCTCCTGGCCTTGCTGACTCAGATTGCCACCTCGCTCGCCAGCATCACCTCCACGCTGGATCAACTGCCAACTACCATTGCCGCCACAGTTGAGGCGACACTCACCAGGGCCTTCCCGGCAGCAACAGCAGCACCTCCCGCCGTCAGTCATGGCCAGGATTAGACGGCTTGACGACTTGAGGATTGTGGCATATAATGCCGATGGTCTCACCCATGATGTGCCTGAATTGCAACAATTCTTGACGGACTATAACGTCGATATATGCCTGGTCTGTGAAACATTCTTAAAGCCTGGGATTCGTAGCAACATCCCTAACTACTGTTGCTACCGGACGGACCGGCTGACGAGAGGAGGAGGGACGGCCATCTTCATACGCAGATCTATCCGGCATCATGAGATCCAACCGCCGGCAACGGGACTCATCGAGGCTACAGCAGTCGTTGTGGAAACGAGCACGGGACCCGTCACCTTTGTTGCGGTCTACCGCAGCCCGAGAAGAGTGCTGGACCTCGAAGATGCTCGAGCGCTGCTCCGCATGCCTGGACGCCTTTTCATCGCTGGGGACCTGAATTCCAAGCATGCTGCTTGGAATTCTCAGGCCACCAACTGGAGTGGACGCCTTCTTCTCCGTGCCACCGAGGAAGCACAATCGTATGTTTGCGGCCCGGAAGAGCCCACCTGTTACCCGTCCAACGGCCGCCCGGACGTGCTTGATGTGGCCATCACCAAGGGTCTTCCGCAGCATCTGACAGCTGAGGTGGTCCATGCACTGAATTCGAACCACCTCCCAGTGCTCTTCACCCTCCAAGTTGCCCCGGACCATTCCTCCGGCTGCCTCAACTACCGAAGAACGAACTGGACCAGCTTCCAGGAACGGCTCACCCACTCCATTGACACCGTGCGTGCTGCAGAAGACATCAATGGTGATTCCATCGACCACTTCGTTGCTGACGTCACGGATGCGCTCGTCCATGCTACGCCTCCGCCGAAACCTACTACCGTCCCCGCTCCAGGACTGCCTCCAGACATCTTGGACTCGATCCGGCTGCGCAATCGGCTGTGTCGTGAGTGGCGGATTACCCGGAATCGCGACCTGAAGCGGCACATCAACCTCCTCCGGCGGGACATCAAGGCCAGACTCATCGCGCATAGGAATCAGCGATGGGCTGAGAAACTTCGATCATTCACACCTGACCCGATGAATTTTCAGTCAATCCGCTTCTTCACACAACGACGCACCCGGATCCCGCCTCTTGCAACGGCTGCTGGTGATGTCTTCCGGCCCGACGATAAGGCGAATGCATTGGCTGACGCCTTCGAAGCCAACTTTCGCCCGCTCGACGAGGGAGTTGACCCCCAACGGGTTGCACACATTGAACGCGACGTGGAGGCGCTGCTTCAAGATGTGGAGGAGGAAGCCGACCCCATTCCGCCCGTCACGCCTCAGGAAGTTCACGAGGGCTTACGGACTCTGCCTGCCAACAAAGCCCCTGGTGTCGATGCCATCCCAGGCTTGGTCCTGAAGCAGCTGCCCTGGACGGCGATTGTGTATCTGGCAGCCATCTTTTCGTGGATCCTGCGAACTGCGAATTATCCACGCGCCTGGAAGCATTCCATCGTGGTGGCAGTACCTAAGCCTGGGAAAGACCGCCGCCACCCATCCAACTATAGGCCGATCAGCTTGCTACCCCATCTCAGCAAACTGTTCGAGAGGCTCCTGCTTCGCCGGTTACAAGTCCACATCGATGCTGAGGAACTCATGCCGCCGGAACAGTTCGGCTTTCGCAGTGGCCACTCCACCACGATGCAGATCCTTCGGGCTGTTGAATATATCGCCCAGACGTTCAACCAGCGCGACTATTGTGGGGCAGTCCTCTTCGACGTCAAGAAGGCGTTCGATAGCGTGTGGCACCAGGGACTCTTATGGAAAATACACCGACTGCACTTCCCGAAGGCCTACGTCCGTCTGATTGCGTCCTACTTGGAACACCGCACCTTTGCTGTACGAGTAGAAGATCGCCTCTCCAACGCCCGCCCTATCCGAGCTGGCGTCCCTCAAGGCTCTGTACTCGGACCGGTCCTCTACTGCTTGTTTACGTCGGACCTGCCAACACCTCCACGGGTCGAAAAAGCTGTGTACGCGGACGACACGATGTTGTTCTCTAGAAGTCGGTGGCGCGAGGTGCTGATCCCTCGCCTTCAGGCAGCTTGTCACGCCTTGCAAGATTGGGCTGCGAAATGGCGCATTGCATTTAATCCAGCGAAGACGCAGGCCATTGTCTTCACGAGGAAGAGGACTGCACCGGAACGACGACTCCGCCTCTACGACGTCGAAATACCGTGGAGTGACACCGTCCGCTACCTGGGGGTCCTCCTGGACAAGAGGTTGACCTGGAAGCCTCACATTGATGACGTGAGGCTCAAGGTTATTCAACGGATGGGCGCTCTCTACCCATTCCTCAATGAACACTCTGAGTTGACGCCGGCGAATGGCCTTCTCATCTTTCGCCTCTACCTCCGCCCGCTGTTTGATTATGCGTGCGAGGTCTGGGGCTGCGCAGCGAGGACACATCTTCAACGCCTCCAGAGTCTGCAAAACAAGATCCTGCGGCGGGTCTTCCATGTGCACTCGCAGTTCCCCCATGAATACCTCCACGAGGCAGCCGACGAGGACACCGTGCTGGAAAGGCACAAGAAGAGTGCCAGACGGTTCTATACCCGGACGAGGGTTTCTACGAACCCCCTCATCAGAGCGCTGGGAGCTCCTGCTAATCCCAGAGACCGCTATAGACGGCCAGTGGCCATGCTCGACAGATGAAGACTTGAAGCAGAAAAGCACTGCCATCCCCCTTCATACCCTGACGCCCAAAGGAAGCCCAACACCTGATGAAAATATGACGTCCCGCACACACTGATGTTACACATTAAATAAAGATGACACCATACCCACATGACACCTCAGCAGAAGCAGAAAATGCCGCAAGGTAAACTCTGCACCAAGCAGCTAATTTAAGTTAGCCTTAAGTACGCGGATGGAGCGCTTGCTACCGCCCAACGTCCGACAGCCTGTGCGGAGCAGCCCCAAACCTGCGCCACAACCGCCCGCGCCTTTCAAACCACCGAGGATGGGGCTACACACAGCCACACCACAGTCGCCAACCAGTCGCCACGGCAGCGCCGCAAACCACGGCCAAACTGCAGCTACCGCGCGCTACAGCCTGGGTCGGCCCGCCGAGAATCGCCGCCCCCGCCCAAATGCCGCCCCCACAGCCCCAGCCGACGACCCGCCACAATGGCCAAACCTTCGGCAAAACTCCCACACCGTCGCCGCGGCAGCCCGGCCAGCGCGGCCGGCGCCACAGCCACACAAGCCGAGGCGTGCGGCGATGACGGCCGTGCAAACGCGCCTCCGCCGCCCCATCGCCTTCCGTCGCCCTCCCGCCGTTTCCCGATCGGCCCGCAGCCGTCGGGCCACATCGCGCGCCGTCCTCCTCCTCTCGCCCGCCAACATTCACAGCCGTTTCTCAACAATTGCCCGCCGCAAACGGACGCCGCCTGCGCAACAGGCGCCGCCGCCCCTCGCCGCTTCCGACCCGACCCAACCCCTCGACCGAGGCAAACCGCAATCCGAATCTACAGACCAACCCAATCTGCCGTCAAGCACACACGACAGCCGACCTTACACGTTACGCGTTACACATTACGTTTACACGTCTACGTTAGGTTAGGTTAGGTGGACGTGGGTTAGGTTAAGGGGACTTGGGTTAGGTTAAGCGTCAAACTTAGGTTAAGCATTCAAACACGTCAGGCGTCAGAGGTTAGGTTAGGTTAGGTTAGGTTAGGTTAGGTTACACGTTAGGTTAAGGGGTCAGTGCTAGGTTAAGAAGCGTCAAACGTAGGTTAAAAAAGCGTTCAAACGTGAGGCGTGAGCCGGACAGCTTACCTTACGTAGACGTTAGGGGCTCACAGGCTGAGCTCACCTCGCCACACCACAGGTTCGGTTCGGTTCGGTTCGGTTCGCTCGGCTCAGCGTAAAGCGCCGAGGTCAGGGTTACGTTCGTTCACCTTCGGGCGCCACACTTTCGGTTGAAAGGTCGCGACGGGACGACGTCGGCAGGCACGCCGCAAACGAACAAAAACGTACAGACGACGTCGGAAACCGCCGACAGACGGGGGAGCAGCACGACCACGACCAGACACCGAGCGCGAACGAGACACACGCGAACCACCCCCACCGGCCAAAGGGCACCACACAACAACCCAGAGCACCACGTGTCGACACCAGAGCAACCCGCCGCTCACGCGACATGGCTGGCACCGAAGGGCAACCGCCCGCAACTGCGCTTTCCGCGCCGGCCCGGATGCACGTCGTGCTACAACAACACCACTACCGTACACAGCCGCTGTTCACAACATCACTATCAATGGCGCGCCCGCGGCTCGCCGCCGTCGCAGTCGCAGCCCCAACGCCAGCACTTTTGCACCACCATTCACACGCACCGCAACACAGCTCGCCGACACAGCCGAACAAAACAAACACCACACAACAACAGCAACAACGCCGCCGCCTCTACTTGTGCCGGCGACCCACCCCGCCGATGGCGCACCTTTCGCCAGCCGGCAATCGACACACACGCACCCACCCACCGGGGCCCAGTGCAAAAAAAAAACAAAAAAAAACACACAAAAACAAAAAAACAAAACAACACAAACGACACGGGAAGCGCACACCGCCACTTCGCGCGCACGCCACCAACCAGTCGTCGTCTCAAAATAACAAACACAAACAAAATAAACTAACAACTAGGGCAACACAAAACAAAAACGCCTCGCACGAACCGCCCACAAAAAGGACAAGCACACGCACAGCCTCTGCTGACGACCACGACGCAGCGGCACGCTGCTCCTGTCCCGCGCCACGCGCCCCGCGCCCCGCGCCCCACTCGATTCACAACTCACGCGACACCGTCAACGACGGGCTCGCTTCCCGCAACCTACCACCTTTCCGCCACGACGCACAGCCCCAGCCCCACCCGACGACTGCACTTTCACCACCGCCTCCCCCTTCCCCCCCAAAACACACACACACAGCCAGCCAAAAACGCACTCGCGACCCACACATGCACGTGCATCGGCACACGCCAACCAGTCAACGTCGACAACCACACGCAAGGCTCGAAACGAAAACGAAACCGGCGTCCTTCCACGTTGCCATCAAGCTACGCGACACAAGACACAAGGAACCAACACAACAGCCGGCCCCACTAATTCCCACTCTCACGCCGCAAAAAGCACACCGAAACCGCCAAACACGCACGCACATTCCCCTTCGCACTGACACCACCGACCGGCTCGCTACCACACACCTCTCGGCAGCCGTTTCACGCCAATTCGCCACACCGCCCACACAGTCGACAAGCGCCCGCCCTGTACGGCACACGCAACGACGCAGCGCAGCAAAGGGCGCCCGCAACACATACCTCTCCGCCGCCCGACGCGCCAACCGCCACACCACACCGCCAGCCACTCGCAAATTGTGCACTGCCACCAGCCACACGTCCAACACGCCGCGCCGCCTCCGGCCACCCGCCAGGGGGCGCTCACGTCCGCGACAACAGCGCGGCCCGCCGGGCCGGGCCGGGCCGAACCGAACCGAGCCGCCGCTGCTCTGCACTCGGCACGGCCACACCCTGCTGCAGACCGGGCTCGTCCCTCTGTACGCGTCTGCCTGCGCATCAACACAACACGACCTTTTTTTTTTTTTTTTTTTTTTTTCCTCTCTACCGCCAACCCTTCTTCTCGCGTTTTACTCGTTGTTGCAGCAGCGGCGCACACCTACACATCCACAGCCCCAGCCGAGCCGGCCTCACCTCAGGGCCCGCCGCCAGCGTCTCCTCCTCGGGCACAGGTGCGGTGCTGTGGCCGCCCATCCAACCGCATTGCTGGCCGTCCAGCCACCAGGCGTTCCCACTGCCGCGAGCCACGCCGCGCACCGACCCTGCTGCAGAAAACGAAGCATAGCCAGAGACCGACCGATACACAAAGCAAGCCGTCGCCTCGCCTCTTGTCCTTCCTGCCTTCCTTCCGCCCCCGCCCTTCTCACACCACCGCCTCTCCACTTTCGCCCCCCCCCCTCCTTTTTTTTTTTTTTTTTTTGTTGTTTTCTTCTTTCTTTCTTTCTTTCTTTGGCCCTCTCTCCTTCCCGCCATGGCGGTTACGGCACCGCCTGCAGCGGCAGATTGTTTGCGCCCACACGCCTACTCCTACCACCATTAACCTTGCCCTGCCCTGCCCTGCCCATCAACGTCGCAGTCGAACCGACGCTTGCCAACACACTGCCCACGTTCCTTTCTCTTTTCGGCCTACGCCCATTACGCGCCGCCGCCACAGCACCTTCCCTTCCCACAACACACCGACGTCATCACACGCACCCAACACAGGGGCCACGACCGTGTTCCTCGCCCACTCCCATCCCGCACGGTACGCACATTCCCAACTACTACCGCGCACCCTCCCTTTCCAATCTGTGTGTCTCTGTGTCTGTGTCCTGTCCGCGCGTGACGCCTCTCAACATCCGCCGTCCCCCGTCCCGTTTTCGCCCCCATGCCGTCGTCGCGCCGCCTCCTCCCCGTCCACCGCCGCCCCTGTCCGCCCCGCACCACACCATACACCGCTGCTTGTCCCGGCCGTTGCCACCAAAGGCGCCGACCGCAAACGCGCCACGCCGCAGCCCCCGTGCGTCTCGCGCTCGCTTGCATCTCCGTGCCGACGCTGCCTCTCTTCCCGCTCGCACTCGACCTCGACAACACAGTCTTTGGCTCCGCCACTGCGTGTTCCGGTGGTACGCACGCTGCAACACGTATGTATTCATTACCAGAGCGATGGCGAGGCATGACAGCATCTCTGTCTGACCAGAGAGTTCTTTATCGCTGCTAGTCGGCGCTTGGACCGCGCCAGACGACAGTAGTGGCACGCACCGGGTCGCCAGGAACAGTTGTTATATATATTGTAGCGCGAGTCGGGAGAGGTAGTAGTCGGTCGACAGTAGTAGCGGGTGGACGGTTGTACTGAGCGGGCGTCGGCGGCGTGCTCTGCTCGTCTCGCGACTCTGGTCACGGTTCGGGACGATGTATAGTATATTGTGTGTTATAATCAAAAGGTGGTGTGACGCTGCATTGCGCAAATCTGATAACGTATGTTCATTGTACTTATTTTGTTCAACAACAAAAGCCCCACTATTACTTTTTTTCTAAAGTAACTTTTGTCTCTTAACGAAAAACATTCACTTTTTAAAGACTACTTCCTATGGCATTTCCCTCCAAGGAGTGCAATTAATTACCAGCCAGCACTCATTCATTGCACACAGCTGTGTAAGGGGTATCTACAATTGAGGAGCGGATATAAATGCAATTTTTTGTTTTTTTTTTTGTGTGTGTGTGTTGTAACCTCCCAGCAAAATTTAAAATAATGGACAATGTTATTTACGGATGCTAATGGACATTGCGCTAATTGTAACCTCGCCCACAATGAGAGGTATTGAAAATGGCAACAAAAATGTGAAATTCGCAATCTGACTCAAATATAAAGTCTTCACACAACATTTAAAAACGTCCGTTCAGTGACAAGAAACTTCAATTAAACCGAAATATCGGTCTTTGGCCCTGTGCAAAACAATCAGAATTAAAGTCTTACCTCCGAATAAATGGATGTCACATTTCTGCTCTGGTTGTTGCGCAGCGCTTGGACGAACTGCATTGCAAATAATAATATTCTCTTTTTTTGTGATTTTAGTGACATTTTTCTTCAAAGAAGTGGAATGAAGTGTGAAGTGCAACGAACTCTTTAGTTCAATAAAAAATTAAATGTTTGAAAAATGCTTTTGAAATAAAAATTATTATTGGGCAACTTGTTGGAGAATAATTACAATAAATACACTTTTTCATTATCTAATGATTATATTAATTAACAGTATACCTTATTCACCATCTTGACCAGTGTTGCCGACCGCCTACATCACACAACCGCACGACTACTGACAGAGTACAGCCCTCAACTACACAGAGCTACGGACTCGCAACGACTACTACTGACTGACTGACTGACTGACTGAGAACCGCTCGCAACACTCGCGCAGTCCAGCGCAAACTCTCTGGTCACAGATGCTACAATGTCTCGCCATCGCTACTATGTTACATACGTGTTTCAGTGTCTTTTTCATTGGGGTAACGATCTTTGGCTCTTTCTATTCTGAATACAGGGCCAAAGGTCAACGCTGCTGCCCTTATACAATTTATCAGGTTTCATTATGTCTGTTGCAATGTTACATACGGTTCACTCTTTCATTAATATTATCGTTGGGTTTGTTTTGTAGGGACGTTAGTTAACATTCTGGCACATTTTTATTATCATCGGACTCTCTGCTATTTGTGCAGGGAGGTTATACCTGGGTCCATTTCCATTTCCATTTACATTTTAATATTGATAGACTTTTTGTTTTCTTTTTTGTTTCTTGTTGTTTTTCCTTCTTTTTTCTTGTTGTTTTTTTTTTGTTTTGTTTTTCCCGCTCTCACCACCACCGCCGCATCACGCCTTCCGTTTTCTTGGTTTCTTTTCTGTTCTTCAACTGCTTCAACATCACCGCGCCCCATTTCCACACCACAGCCATCAGCCTCCAAGACGGGCGGGCGCAGTGTGCCATTTCCGGCGCACGAGCACACCCGTACGGTACTCTCCTCGCCCCCACGCCACCAACAACACAGCGACCACGCGGCTTTCAGGCATGGCACGGCACGGCACGGCACGGCACGGCACGGCACGGCACGGCACGGCACGGCACGGCACGGCACCGGCGAAATGCGCCGCCCCCGCCCCTCCGCGCATCCGTCCGTCTCGCCACGTTCACTGACAGCCGCGTCTGCGGCTACACCACGACAACCACAACACAACACCGCTCCCCTCCCTGGCAACTCACATTGTTTTTCTCCTCCTCTTTTGCACAAACCACAACGCCGAGCACAGGCGCAAGCCACCCACACCGCGCCCCTCCCCGTCCCGTCTTTGGCCGCCGCTCCTCGTTTCCTCGTTTGCCCCCTCCCATCTCCCGAAATGCCATGCCAGCAGCGTTACGCATGCCCCTCCCACATGCAGGGCACGCCCACCTCCAAACACTGCCAATTCACGGACGCACGCACACACACACACACACACACACACACACACACACACACACACACACACACTCACTCACTCACTCACTTTCTCGACACCTTTCTGTACGGAGGGTGCGTCATCTCGACCGTGACAGAGTGACGGCAACTATCGACGATCCATTTCCCCCCACTGGTAAAACATGTCCACTAACACCTACATACATCATTCAAGTACACAGACAATAGCATACACACAATGGGAGGGCACACGAACATGGACGGCACGGCACTGTCATACACTCTTCCTCAGAACCATATCAACAAACGTTACGTACATCCGGGAAAGCGAAAGCGAACGCGAACGCGAAAGCGAAAGCGAAAGCAAAAGCAAAAGCAAAGGCAAAGCCCAATGCAGCCGTCAAAGGTAACGTTCACCACGGCAGACACTTGCAGCCGCGCCGCCGTTAAACGCATTTCAGTGCGGCTCCAATACGCCTCCGACACGGGAACGTTCCGTTGCTCTACGAATGCGTTTCTCCCCTTTTTCCCTTCCTCTCTCTTTTGCCCCCCCTCCTTGCACTCTTGCCTCCTTCCTCACGTTCTGCCCAGACATTCGACCGATCAAAGTCAACCTTTCGTTACCGTTCTCAGCGCGACGGTGTACAACAGTATGACGGGTGTGCCCAAGACTTCGGTTCAGTTGCGTGACGCCGGTCTATCGCGCCGATCGACAGTTACTCAGGGGGCGACGGATCGGACCACGTCACCGACACACAAAACACTTTCAAACAAACAAATACATACCGGATGGACACAGACAAACACGTGTACAGACATTCGCCAAACAAACGACCGCCGCCGCCGCCGCCGCCGCCGCCGCCGTCGTCGTCTAGCGTCGCGCTTACTGTACTGCACTGGACACGCGTGCATCTTGAATGACGACATCGGTGTGCGTGCGTCGTACGCAATCAGTCAGACACGGCTATCAAACATCAGAGTCGAATGGTACATCATCGTGCGTGTCGCCGTACACGTACAGTACAATACAACAACAATGCGTCTTAATGGCACGTTCATTTCAACGTCACTCACACACCTCCACGCTGCAGTTACGTCGCACCATTGTCAAACTCGGCGTACAGCAAAGGGAATAGTGGGCGGCAAACAAAACCAAACAAAAACATTTCACATTTCACCCTCGCCATGTATGATGTGCAAAAAAACAAACCCGCAAACGGCCGTCGTTACGGTGACACAAAAGTCGCCGATCGCACAGTCCCCCCTCGCAGACGGGTAACACACACACACACACACACACACACACACACACACACACACACACACACACACACACACACCAACAACACCAACGGGTCAAAAACCACGCCAACGAGGCGTGCCACCATTCCACGCCACGGCGACCAACCTCGTGGCCGTACCCCGCGCAACACGCTTTGACGCGCCCCCCCACCCACAATCAAAATGCACACATACATCACAGCCGTCCACACAAACAACAACAACAACAATTCCGCCCTTCCCGCAAAAGGCAAGTTGGTGGCCCTGAAAAGGGCCGTTTTGCCGCTCTCGCAACGGAGGAGCCTTCTCCATCCTTCCTTCCTTCCATTCCAGAGCCACCTCCTTACTTGGAGCTCGTGTACTTGGTCACCGCCTTCGTGCCCTCGCTCACGGCGTGCTTGGCCAGCTCGCCAGGCAGCAACAGCCGCACAGCGGTCTGGATCTCGCGGGACGTGATGGTTGAGCGCTTGTTGTAGTGCGCCAGGCGAGAAGCCTCGGCCGCAATGCGCTCGAAAATGTCGTTCACGAAGCTGTTCATGATGCTCATCGCCTTCGACGAGATGCCCGTGTCAGGGTGCACCTGCTTCAGCACCTTGTAGATGTAGATGGCATAGCTCTCCTTCCTCTTGCGCTTCTTCTTCTTGTCGCCCTTCGAAATGTTCTTCTGCGCCTTGCCAGCCTTCTTGGCGGCCTTCCCGCTAGTCTTGGGCGGCATCTCGAACCAACGTACGGCAGCAGCAACACCAGTAGCAAGCGCTCCGCTCTAGTCAGCGTCTCCCCACACAGTGGCACCCGCCGCCAGCCGCCGCCGCACCTTTACCAGCTCGCCCTGTTGCGGCCGCCGACCAATGGGGCGCGCGCGCAACCGGCCGCCGCACCCGAGCCCATAAAGCACCCCCACCCCGGCTGCGCCGGCACGCACTCCGCTGCTCGACTCGCTGCCGCTCGCACCGGTCGTTTTCGTTTCCGTTTCGTGTGCACCGTCGCTAGCCCATCGCCATGTCCGGACGCGGAAAGGGAGGCAAAGTCAAGGGCAAGTCAAAGTCCCGCTCAAGCAGGGCTGGGCTCCAGTTCCCGGTCGGCAGAATCCACCGCCTCCTGCGCAAGGGAAACTACGCAGAGCGCGTCGGCGCCGGGGCGCCCGTCTACCTCGCCGCCGTCATGGAGTACCTCGCGGCTGAGGTGCTCGAGCTGGCCGGAAACGCGGCCCGCGACAACAAGAAGACGCGCATCATCCCGCGCCACCTGCAGCTTGCCATCCGCAACGACGAGGAGCTCAACAAGCTCCTGTCGGGCGTCACCATCGCACAGGGTGGTGTCCTGCCCAACATCCAGGCCGTCCTGCTGCCAAAGAAGACCGAGAAGAAGGCCTAAAGGAGGCCAGGCAATCGCAGCGCCGCGTGCTCCCCTGCACGCAACGCGCTTTGCCGGCTCGGCCCACAACAATCGGCCCTTTTCAGGGCCACCACACAAACCTACGTCCAAAGCAAAATTTCAGTCGTCCTCGCCGCACCTTGTTTTGTTTTAACTTTGCACTGTCACAGCACAGCCGCCGCCGGCGCACGTCCGCCATCTTGTCGTCCACACAGCCCGTGTGGCCCAACACACACACACACACACACACACACACACACACATTTTGCACGGTCGCAGTCGCCTTCCAAACCGACAACGGCAGCAATAATGACCATTGTTGTTAAAGGGAGGCGTGTCGACACACCGCCCTCCACTCCCGCGCGCAACGGCCGTCGACACGAACGAAACAGCTGATCCGGCCGCCTATGCCCACACGCCTTGCCTCGGAAACCCCAACGCCGCCGCAAACAAACACACAGAGCCAAACCACGCAAGCAAATAATCACCGCCTCTCGCACAACAACACACAGCCCGCCATCTCCGTCGCGATCGATACAAAGACACACAAACGAAGCAGCTCCACACACAGCCAGCCACATGACACGTTTCCTTTCCTTCTCCCCTCCCAGTCACATCACGTCGCTCAAACGGAAAGAAAGAAAGAAACAAACAAACAAACAACACAGCGCACACACGCAGCAACAACACAGACTCTTTCGCACTTTTCAACTTCCGAACAGTGTGGTGGCCCTGAAAAGGGCCGTTTTCTAGTCTCTCCCACCCACAAGCACGGCCGCGGGAAGGCCAGCGCCCGCTGCGACGCAGCCTAACCGCCGAAACCGTACAGGGTGCGCCCCTGCCTCTTCAGGGCGTACACCACGTCCATGGCCGTCACAGTCTTGCGCTTGGCGTGCTCAGTGTACGTCACCGCGTCGCGGATCACGTTCTCCAGGAACACCTTCAGCACCCCGCGGGTCTCCTCGTAGATCAGACCAGAGATGCGCTTCACGCCGCCCCTGCGAGCCAGGCGGCGGATGGCGGGCTTCGTGATGCCCTGGATGTTGTCGCGCAACACCTTGCGGTGCCGCTTGGCGCCACCCTTGCCGAGCCCCTTTCCTCCCTTGCCGCGGCCTGTCATCCTTCCTTCCTCGGGCAAAGCAAAACGTGCACAAACAGCAGCTGCAGCGGCTGGCGAGTCGGCTACGGTCTGCGCCCAGCGCGCCCGCCGCCCCCCTATATAGACTCTGGCCCGCCCTCCCCCCACCACGCGCAACCGAGGGCATATAAGCGCAGCACGGAGGCGCGCGGGCCCGTTGTCAAGGCAGCACCGGACGCCGCGCCGCACCTAACCTCCACGCACGCCGCTCCGCTACCGCTACCGCTACCGCTACCGCCATGGCCCGCACAAAGCAAACGGCCCGCAAGTCCACCGGCGGAAAGGCGCCGCGCAAACAGCTCGCCACCAAGGCGGCGAGGAAGAGCGCGCCCGCCACCGGAGGCGTCAAGAAGCCCCACCGCTACAGGCCGGGCACCGTCGCCCGGCGAGAAATCAGGCGCTACCAGAAGAGCACAGAGCTGCTCATCCGCAAGCTGCCATTCCAGCGCCTAGTGCGCGAGATCGCCCAGGACTTCAAGACCGACCTGCGCTTCCAGAGCTCCGCAGTCATGGCCCTGCAGGAGGCCAGCGAGGCCTACCTCGTCGGCCTCTTCGAAGACACCAACCTGTGCGCAATCCACGCCAAGCGCGTCACCATCATGCCCAAGGACATCCAGCTCGCGCGCCGCATCCGCGGCGAGCGCGCCTAAACCGCGCCGCGGCACCGCACCGCACAAACAAAAACGGCCCTTTTCAGGGCCACTAACATCTCTCCGTCGCGAGCAAACTTTGTCGGTCGCCTGCCTCTCGCCCCGCAACCCAAAAACAAAAACCACCACTTCCCGTCCGTCCGCCACACCCGCTCACTCTGCCTGCCTGCTAGCAGCGCGCAACAATCACACATCATCCCTCCCCGGCGCTCAAAGCGCACAATACCCAACGGCCGACGTCACACCGCACGGGTGGCTGGCCGGCCGCCGCTTTCGTTTCGAAAACAAAAAAACCCGCACTCCACTCCGACGGCCAACGGCCAGGCAGGCGCGCTCGCTCGCTCTACACGCCACCGAAATCCCCGCCGACTCCTTCCACATCTCAACGTGCCCCCCGTTGCAAAACATAACACACACAAAGGAACAAAACAAAACAAAGACCAGACACGACTCGACTCGACAAGACAGACATCCGAGAAGAACGAACGCAGGCAAGCCAACCAACGTATTCAAACAAAACAACGTGACAGAAAACCAACCGTCGGCCGCCGCCACAAACACGGCGACAATCAACCACGACAACAACAACACCGCTTACCGCTACCGCCGCCCACACCCGCCACCGACCCCCGCAATCCAACCACCACGGCACGCAAACAGCATCCCCACGGGCATACAGACAGACACCCACACCAAACGCAACACGACAATCAAAACCTTCCCCGACGTGCTTTGATGGCCCTGAGAAGGGCCGTTTTGGGCCGCGCGTCTCTTGCGCGCCACTAGACGACGACGGGGGGTGGGGACGACGGAGTCAAGCGCCAAACCCTTCCTTTCCCATCTCTTTCTCCTCTACTCTACTTCTTCTTCTTGGGCGAAGCCTTCGCCTTAGACGGCGTCGTCGCCTTCTTCGGGCGCGGCGCCTTCGGCTTCTTCGTCGGAACCTTGGCGGCCTTCTTCGCCTTCGACGGCGACTTGGCCTTGGCCGGCTTGGCCGCCTTCTTCGCACCCGCGGGAGCGGCCGACGCCGCAGACGCCTTCTTGGCGGCGCCCGCCTTCCGACCGGTCGCCGCCTTCACGCCACCAGCCTTCTTTGCGCCGGCCGCACGGGCGCCCTTCTTCTCCTTGCTGGCCGGAGCGGCGCGCTTCTTCTTGGCACCGCCAGCACGAGCCTTGCCGCCCTCGGCCGCCCCCCCGCCGCCGGCGCCGGCAAGCTTGAACGAGCCGGACGCGCCCTTCCCCTTCGTCTGCACCAGCTCGCCCGCCACGACGGCCGACTTGAGGTACTTCTTGATAAACGGCGCCAGCTTCTCCGCGTCCAGCTTGTAGTGCGCGGCTATGTACTTCTTGATCGCCTGCAGCGACGACCCGCCGCGCTCCTTCAGACTCTTGATGGCGGCCGTCACCATCTCAGAGGTGCGCGGGTGCGCAGGCTTGGCGCGCGGCTTCTTCGCAGACGACGCAGACTTGGCCTTCTTCGTCGTGCCGGTGGCGGCGGGTGCCGCAGCAGTCTCGTTCGTAGCCGCCTGATCTGCCATTTCGACGACGCGCGTAACACACAGCGAGAGCGAGCGGGACGGCAGGCACGCAAGCACAGCACAGCAGCAGAGCAGAGAATCACAAGGCCCAGCCAGTGTCGCGGGCGGGCGCGGACGGCCGAGAGAGCGGCCGCCACTCTGCGCGCCGCCGCGCCGCGCCTCCCGCGCTTGCTACCCGGAGTTAGTCTTCCGACGAGAGCGGACGTGTCGCGCGAGAGCTCGTTATGTCTACGGACGCTACTCCGGCTGAGGGTGTGGCGGATCGCCGTCCGGCGGAGAATACTTCGTCGGCGGCCTCATCCGGCCCCCCACCTATGATGACCAGGCAACGCCTCCGTGAGAACGATCTGTTGACGACCTGTGCAAGGACTTTGGATATCGGTATGGATTGCACTCCTGATTCTTCGGGTGAAGATGACGACGGCCACCAGCAGCATAGTCGTAAGCGCACCGGCGACGCCGCCACCGGAGCAGATGACGGTTTCCGGAAGCCACCAAAGAAGAAGGTCTCGAAGCAACCGCAGCGGCGGCCTGACGCGGACGCGGTGCCAACGTCTAACCGCTACGACGTCATCCAAGACGGCGCGGACGACGTTCCACCGCCCCAGCAGCAACAGCAACAGCAGGGGGCGCAGCAGCCACCGTCCCAGCCTCAGCTGCAGCGGAAGGTGCCGCCCATTGTGTTGCAGTTTAAGAATTCCTACAAGCAACTACACACGTGGTTAAAGGAACACTGTAAGCAGTCATTTACTGCCAAGCAGACGGGGGGTGATACCCTCAAACTTAGCCTCTCCTGTACTGAGGATTATGTAACTGTAATGGATATGGTTGGGCGAGAGGGTATCCCCATGTATACCTATCCAGCGGTCCGTCCGCCGACTCTGAAGGCGCTGTTGAAGCACATTCCGGCGTCTCTCACCCATGACGACCTGAAGGAAGAACTGGAGGACCTCGGCTTCGTCGCAACGGTGGTGGATTACCATCGTATGCCCGGGACCAATCAGCTTACTGGCCACCGCGTCGTCGTCCTGCAGGACACTCCTCGGCATCGGGAAATATTCCAGCTAACCAGGATTTACGATCTCTCCATCACCGTGGAACGTCTGCGGAAGTCCCGTGGCCCGGTCCAATGCTTCCGGTGCCAAGGGTTCAACCACGTGGCCCGTCACTGCACTATGCCGCCCATGTGCGTCAAGTGTGGTGCTGGCCACGACAGCCGCCTTTGTCCACGAAGCAAGGATGAGCCGCCCGTCTGTGGACTGTGTGGAGGCAGTCATCCTGCCAATTTTCGTTCCTGCGCGAAGCATAAGGAGGCTAGCCGTCGGCAGCGGGGTCTTCCGCCCGTCCCGCCCTCCCGACGTGCTGATACCCGACGGAGGCGACAACCGCCGCCCACACAGCCGGCCAATGACAAGCGTACGTGGCCCTCCCTACTTGAACGCCGGTCCGCGAGGATCCAGCCAGGTGTCACAGTGGCAGATGCACTAAAGGGCGTCTCCCAACCACGGGCGACCGCGGCTGCCGAGGTGCCCAGCGTCCCACCGCCTCCTGCACGCCAGGACCGCCAGCCAGCTTCTCCTTCGCCTACAGCAGTGCCTACTGTTGGACTCCAAGACGTTTTCCAGCTGCTGCAGCATCTGACCACGATGGTGACCGAGTTGACCACCGCCATCGTCAACCTGCCTGCAACCATCGCCGCCACAGTGGAGGCGACGATCTCACGCAGCCTTCGGGCTCCCACTGCCGACACTTCAGTAGCCCAGCATGCCTAGACGCCGCCGCTTGGATGATTTCCGCATAGTGGCTTATAATGCCGCCAACCTCACCTACGACCTTGAGGAGCTTCGGCAGTTCTTGTTTGAACATGACGTGGACATTTGCCTGGTCAATGAGACCTTCCTCAAACCAGGCATCCGCTCCAACATCGCCAATTACCGATGCTTTCGGACCGACAGGCCGACGCAGGGGGGTGGCACGGCGATCTTCATCCGCTCCTCCATTCCGCATTGTGAAATTCAACCACCTGCCATCGGGACTATAGAAGTCACTGCTGTCCAGGTTGAAACGGCCACTGGACCAGTCACGTTTATGGCTGTTTACCGGAGCCCTCGTCGCCAGCTCCTCCTAGATGATGCCCGTCGCCTTCTCCGGACTCCTGGCAAATATTTTATTGCTGGTGACCTCAATTGCAAACACGCCGCCTGGAATTCTTTGGTCACCAATCTTAATGGGCGGCTTCTTCTCCAGGCCACCGAAGAGGTGAATGCGTATGTCTGCGGTCCCGAGGAGCCGACGTGTTATCCTAGCAGAGGGAGGCCCGACATTCTTGACATCGCCATTACTCGGGGACTTAATCAGTTCCTGACTGCTGAAGTCCTTCCCGAACTGAACTCCGACCACCTGCCAGTTCTCTTTCAACTGGACGTCGCCCCGGTGCAGAGTACGGGCCGGCTCAATCTCAACCGCACGGACTGGCCGTGCTTTCAGCGTCGAGTTACTGCAGCCCTGCAGCGACAGGTGGATGGCGTCGGCGTTCACGAGGCCTCTGCAGCCCAGTTTGCTGATACACTCACAGCAGCTCTGGTGGGAGCGACGCCCCGCCCGCGCACCAGCACAGTCGCATCTTCCGCTCTCCCAGCGGAAATCCTCCAGGACATACGCACACGTAATCGCCTCTGCAAGGAATGGCGTGTGACCAGGGACCCACAGCTGAAGCGCCACATCAACAGCCTGCGCCGTGACATCAAGGCCGCAATTGTCCAGCATAAGAATCGACGCTGGGCTGAGAAACTGCAGGCGTTCACCCCTGACCCCATGCACTGGAATGCGGTCCGCTTTTTTACGAAGCGCAGGACACGGATGCCCCCTCTTGCAACACCGACTGGGACGGCCTATCTACATGAGGATAAGGCGAATCTCCTTGCGGCCATCTTTCAGGAGAATTTTACCCCCCTTCAAGAAGATGTGGACCAGCTACACGTCGACCAGGTTGACGCAGCAGTGCAGACCATCCTCCACGGGGACGGGGAGGAGGACCGTGACGACATACCACCTATTTCAGTGGCCGAAGTCCGTGCAAGCATCAAGGCTCTCCCGGCGTCCAAGGCTCCAGGTGTTGACGACATTACCGGCCGGGTCCTGAAGAACCTGCCGCTCCTGGCTGTGGTTCATCTCACTGCCATCTTCAATTGGGTTCTGCGGACTCGCACCTACCCTGCAGCGTGGAAGCACTCCATCGTTATTGCTGTTCCTAAGCCGGGCAAGGATCGGAAGGACCCAAAATCCTACCGGCCTATCAGTTTGCTTCCACACATCAGCAAGCTGTTTGAGCGGCTTCTTCTTCAGCGACTCCGGACCATCCTGGATATTCGGGAAATCCTCCCCCCGGAACAGTTTGGATTCCGCAGCGGCCACTCCACGACCCAGCAGATTGTACGTGTTGTGGAGTACATCACTCGCGCCTTCAACAACCGGGAATACTGTGGAGCGGTTCTTCTAGATGTCACGAAGGCCTTTGACAGTGTTTGGCATGCTGGACTTCTCTGGAAGATGGACCACCTTGGGTTTCCCAGAGCGTACGTGCGCCTCATTGCGTCGTACCTGCAGCACCGTACTTTCGCTGTCCGCGTTGACGCGGCTCTCTCCACTGCCAGACCTATCGTCGCCGGGGTGCCGCAGGGCTCCGTCCTGGGCCCCGTCCTTTATACTATATTTACCTCGGACCTTCCGACGTCGCCCCGAGTGGAGAAAGCCGTCTACGCTGACGATACGATGCTCTACACCAGGAGCCGGTGGCATGCCGCCATGCATTCCCGGTTGCAGCAGGCATGCGACGACCTCGCGATCTGGGCAGCTCGCTGGCGCATCCGGTTCAACCCCCTGAAGACGCAGGCCATCGTCTTTACGAGGAAGACGACGATGCCGGCACCGCCACTTCGACTCTATGGGACCGCCCTCCCCTGGCAGAAGACCGTCCGGTACCTGGGCGTTATCATGGACGATCGCCTACTGTGGAAGCCACACATAGACGCCATCCGTACCAAAGTCCACCAGCGGATGGGTGCGCTGTACCCATTCCTTAATGAAGGGTCTGACCTCTCCATCCGGAATGGCCTCCTCATCTTCCGCTTATTTATACGACCAATTGTGGACTATGCGTGTGAGGCCTGGGGCAATGCGGCTCCCACGCATATTCAGCGTCTTCAGGCGCAACAGAATAAAATCCTCCGGCGGGTCTTCCATGTACACCCGCAGTTTCCGCATCAATACCTCCACCATGCAGCTGATGAACTGGAAGTGATGCCCCGCATACAGCAGAATGCCAGCCGTTTTTTCCGACGGTCGCGCGCCTCTGCCAATCAACTCATTCGAGACGTTGGCGCACCTCAAGATGTTCGTGACCGCTATCAGCGGCCTGTTGCACTCCTCGACCGCTGAGACTCGGGAGTGCACCAAGCGGACGCTGCTTGCAGCTCCGTCCCTATGATTTTCTTTTTATGATCCCGCATACCCCGATGCCATACAACAAATAAAGAAGTTCAACACACCCTCTCTCCTCTGACGAATGCAGGCAATGCCGTCAGGTAAATCCTGTGTTGCTCTCCTCTTCTTGGGACATAACGACTGGCGGATGGGCGCTTGCTACCGCCCAACGTCCGACAGCCTGTGCGGAGCAGCCCCAAACCTGCGCCACAACCGCCCGCGCCTTTCAAACCACCGAGGATGGGGCTACACACAGCCACACCACAGTCGCCAACCAGTCGCCACGGCAGCGCCGCAAACCACGGCCAAACTGCAGCTACCGCGCGCTACAGCCTGGGTCGGCCCGCCGAGAATCGCCGCCCCCGCCCAAATGCCGCCCCCACAGCCCCAGCCGACGACCCGCCACAATGGCCAAACCTTCGGCAAAACTCCCACACCGTCGCCGCGGCAGCCCGGCCAGCGCGGCCGGCGCCACAGCCACACAAGCCGAGGCGTGCGGCGATGACGGCCGTGCAAACGCGCCTCCGCCGCCCCATCGCCTTCCGTCGCCCTCCCGCCGTTTCCCGATCGGCCCGCAGCCGTCGGGCCACATCGCGCGCCGTCCTCCTCCTCTCGCCCGCCAACATTCACAGCCGTTTCTCAACAATTGCCCGCCGCAAACGGACGCCGCCTGCGCAACAGGCGCCGCCGCCCCTCGCCGCTTCCGACCCGACCCAACCCCTCGACCGAGGCAAACCGCAATCCGAATCTACAGACCAACCCAATCTGCCGTCAAGCACACACGACAGCCGACCTTACACGTTACGCGTTACACATTACGTTTACACGTCTACGTTAGGTTAGGTTAGGTGGACGTGGGTTAGGTTAAGGGGACTTGGGTTAGGTTAAGCGTCAAACTTAGGTTAAGCATTCAAACACGTCAGGCGTCAGAGGTTAGGTTAGGTTAGGTTAGGTTAGGTTAGGTTACACGTTAGGTTAAGGGGTCAGTGCTAGGTTAAGAAGCGTCAAACGTAGGTTAAAAAAGCGTTCAAACGTGAGGCGTGAGCCGGACAGCTTACCTTACGTAGACGTTAGGGGCTCACAGGCTGAGCTCACCTCGCCACACCACAGGTTCGGTTCGGTTCGGTTCGGTTCGCTCGGCTCAGCGTAAAGCGCCGAGGTCAGGGTTACGTTCGTTCACCTTCGGGCGCCACACTTTCGGTTGAAAGGTCGCGACGGGACGACGTCGGCAGGCACGCCGCAAACGAACAAAAACGTACAGACGACGTCGGAAACCGCCGACAGACGGGGGAGCAGCACGACCACGACCAGACACCGAGCGCGAACGAGACACACGCGAACCACCCCCACCGGCCAAAGGGCACCACACAACAACCCAGAGCACCACGTGTCGACACCAGAGCAACCCGCCGCTCACGCGACATGGCTGGCACCGAAGGGCAACCGCCCGCAACTGCGCTTTCCGCGCCGGCCCGGATGCACGTCGTGCTACAACAACACCACTACCGTACACAGCCGCTGTTCACAACATCACTATCAATGGCGCGCCCGCGGCTCGCCGCCGTCGCAGTCGCAGCCCCAACGCCAGCACTTTTGCACCACCATTCACACGCACCGCAACACAGCTCGCCGACACAGCCGAACAAAACAAACACCACACAACAACAGCAACAACGCCGCCGCCTCTACTTGTGCCGGCGACCCACCCCGCCGATGGCGCACCTTTCGCCAGCCGGCAATCGACACACACGCACCCACCCACCGGGGCCCAGTGCAAAAAAAAAACAAAAAAAAACACACAAAAACAAAAAAACAAAACAACACAAACGACACGGGAAGCGCACACCGCCACTTCGCGCGCACGCCACCAACCAGTCGTCGTCTCAAAATAACAAACACAAACAAAATAAACTAACAACTAGGGCAACACAAAACAAAAACGCCTCGCACGAACCGCCCACAAAAAGGACAAGCACACGCACAGCCTCTGCTGACGACCACGACGCAGCGGCACGCTGCTCCTGTCCCGCGCCACGCGCCCCGCGCCCCGCGCCCCACTCGATTCACAACTCACGCGACACCGTCAACGACGGGCTCGCTTCCCGCAACCTACCACCTTTCCGCCACGACGCACAGCCCCAGCCCCACCCGACGACTGCACTTTCACCACCGCCTCCCCCTTCCCCCCCAAAACACACACACACAGCCAGCCAAAAACGCACTCGCGACCCACACATGCACGTGCATCGGCACACGCCAACCAGTCAACGTCGACAACCACACGCAAGGCTCGAAACGAAAACGAAACCGGCGTCCTTCCACGTTGCCATCAAGCTACGCGACACAAGACACAAGGAACCAACACAACAGCCGGCCCCACTAATTCCCACTCTCACGCCGCAAAAAGCACACCGAAACCGCCAAACACGCACGCACATTCCCCTTCGCACTGACACCACCGACCGGCTCGCTACCACACACCTCTCGGCAGCCGTTTCACGCCAATTCGCCACACCGCCCACACAGTCGACAAGCGCCCGCCCTGTACGGCACACGCAACGACGCAGCGCAGCAAAGGGCGCCCGCAACACATACCTCTCCGCCGCCCGACGCGCCAACCGCCACACCACACCGCCAGCCACTCGCAAATTGTGCACTGCCACCAGCCACACGTCCAACACGCCGCGCCGCCTCCGGCCACCCGCCAGGGGGCGCTCACGTCCGCGACAACAGCGCGGCCCGCCGGGCCGGGCCGGGCCGAACCGAACCGAGCCGCCGCTGCTCTGCACTCGGCACGGCCACACCCTGCTGCAGACCGGGCTCGTCCCTCTGTACGCGTCTGCCTGCGCATCAACACAACACGACCTTTTTTTTTTTTTTTTTTTTTTTTCCTCTCTACCGCCAACCCTTCTTCTCGCGTTTTACTCGTTGTTGCAGCAG
Source organism: Schistocerca serialis cubense (assembly GCF_023864345.2). Taxonomy (NCBI): domain Eukaryota; kingdom Metazoa; phylum Arthropoda; class Insecta; order Orthoptera; family Acrididae; genus Schistocerca; species Schistocerca serialis. The sequence continues at coordinate 12,567 of NW_026048540.1, read as the reverse complement.
CGGCGCACACCTACACATCCACAGCCCCAGCCGAGCCGGCCTCACCTCAGGGCCCGCCGCCAGCGTCTCCTCCTCGGGCACAGGTGCGGTGCTGTGGCCGCCCATCCAACCGCATTGCTGGCCGTCCAGCCACCAGGCGTTCCCACTGCCGCGAGCCACGCCGCGCACCGACCCTGCTGCAGAAAACGAAGCATAGCCAGAGACCGACCGATACACAAAGCAAGCCGTCGCCTCGCCTCTTGTCCTTCCTGCCTTCCTTCCGCCCCCGCCCTTCTCACACCACCGCCTCTCCACTTTCGCCCCCCCCCCTCCTTTTTTTTTTTTTTTTTTGTTGTTTTCTTCTTTCTTTCTTTCTTTCTTTGGCCCTCTCTCCTTCCCGCCATGGCGGTTACGGCACCGCCTGCAGCGGCAGATTGTTTGCGCCCACACGCCTACTCCTACCACCATTAACCTTGCCCTGCCCTGCCCTGCCCATCAACGTCGCAGTCGAACCGACGCTTGCCAACACACTGCCCACGTTCCTTTCTCTTTTCGGCCTACGCCCATTACGCGCCGCCGCCACAGCACCTTCCCTTCCCACAACACACCGACGTCATCACACGCACCCAACACAGGGGCCACGACCGTGTTCCTCGCCCACTCCCATCCCGCACGGTACGCACATTCCCAACTACTACCGCGCACCCTCCCTTTCCAATCTGTGTGTCTCTGTGTCTGTGTCCTGTCCGCGCGTGACGCCTCTCAACATCCGCCGTCCCCCGTCCCGTTTTCGCCCCCATGCCGTCGTCGCGCCGCCTCCTCCCCGTCCACCGCCGCCCCTGTCCGCCCCGCACCACACCATACACCGCTGCTTGTCCCGGCCGTTGCCACCAAAGGCGCCGACCGCAAACGCGCCACGCCGCAGCCCCCGTGCGTCTCGCGCTCGCTTGCATCTCCGTGCCGACGCTGCCTCTCTTCCCGCTCGCACTCGACCTCGACAACACAGTCTTTGGCTCCGCCACTGCGTGTTCCGGTGGTACGCACGCTGCAACACGTATGTATTCATTACCAGAGCGATGGCGAGGCATGACAGCATCTCTGTCTGACCAGAGAGTTCTTTATCGCTGCTAGTCGGCGCTTGGACCGCGCCAGACGACAGTAGTGGCACGCACCGGGTCGCCAGGAACAGTTGTTATATATATTGTAGCGCGAGTCGGGAGAGGTAGTAGTCGGTCGACAGTAGTAGCGGGTGGACGGTTGTACTGAGCGGGCGTCGGCGGCGTGCTCTGCTCGTCTCGCGACTCTGGTCACGGTTCGGGACGATGTATAGTATATTGTGTGTTATAATCACAAGGTGGTGTGACGCTGCATTGCGCAAATCTGATAACGTATGTTCATTGTACTTATTTTGTTCAACAACAAAAGCCCCACTATTACTTTTTTTCTAAAGTAACTTTTGTCTCTTAACGAAAAACATTCACTTTTTAAAGACTACTTCCTATGGCATTTCCCTCCAAGGAGTGCAATTAATTACCAGCCAGCACTCATTCATTGCACACAGCTGTGTAAGGGGTATCTACAATTGAGGAGCGGATATAAATGCAATTTTTTGTTTTTTTTTTTTGTGTGTGTGTGTTGTAACCTCCCAGCAAAATTTAAAATAATGGACAATGTTATTTACGGATGCTAATGGACATTGCGCTAATTGTAACCTCGCCCACAATGAGAGGTATTGAAAATGGCAACAAAAATGTGAAATTCGCAATCTGACTCAAATATAAAGTCTTCACACAACATTTAAAAACGTCCGTTCAGTGACAAGAAACTTCAATTAAACCGAAATATCGGTCTTTGGCCCTGTGCAAAACAATCAGAATTAAAGTCTTACCTCCGAATAAATGGATGTCACATTTCTGCTCTGGTTGTTGCGCAGCGCTTGGACGAACTGCATTGCAAATAATAATATTCTCTTTTTTTGTGATTTTAGTGACATTTTTCTTCAAAGAAGTGGAATGAAGTGTGAAGTGCAACGAACTCTTTAGTTCAATAAAAAATTAAATGTTTGAAAAATGCTTTTGAAATAAAAATTATTATTGGGCAACTTGTTGGAGAATAATTACAATAAATACACTTTTTCATTATCTAATGATTATATTAATTAACAGTATACCTTATTCACCATCTTGACCAGTGTTGCCGACCGCCTACATCACACAACCGCACGACTACTGACAGAGTACAGCCCTCAACTACACAGAGCTACGGACTCGCAACGACTACTACTGACTGACTGACTGACTGACTGAGAACCGCTCGCAACACTCGCGCAGTCCAGCGCAAACTCTCTGGTCACAGATGCTACAATGTCTCGCCATCGCTACTATGTTACATACGTGTTTCAGTGTCTTTTTCATTGGGGTAACGATCTTTGGCTCTTTCTATTCTGAATACAGGGCCAAAGGTCAACGCTGCTGCCCTTATACAATTTATCAGGTTTCATTATGTCTGTTGCAATGTTACATACGGTTCACTCTTTCATTAATATTATCGTTGGGTTTGTTTTGTAGGGACGTTAGTTAACATTCTGGCACATTTTTATTATCATCGGACTCTCTGCTATTTGTGCAGGGAGGTTATACCTGGGTCCATTTCCATTTCCATTTACATTTTAATATTGATAGACTTTTTGTTTTCTTTTTTGTTTCTTGTTGTTTTTCCTTCTTTTTTCTTGTTGTTTTTTTTTTGTTTTGTTTTTCCCGCTCTCACCACCACCGCCGCATCACGCCTTCCGTTTTCTTGGTTTCTTTTCTGTTCTTCAACTGCTTCAACATCACCGCGCCCCATTTCCACACCACAGCCATCAGCCTCCAAGACGGGCGGGCGCAGTGTGCCATTTCCGGCGCACGAGCACACCCGTACGGTACTCTCCTCGCCCCCACGCCACCAACAACACAGCGACCACGCGGCTTTCAGGCATGGCACGGCACGGCACGGCACGGCACGGCACGGCACGGCACGGCACGGCACGGCACGGCACGGCACGGCACGGCACCGGCGAAATGCGCCGCCCCCGCCCCTCCGCGCATCCGTCCGTCTCGCCACGTTCACTGACAGCCGCGTCTGCGGCTACACCACGACAACCACAACACAACACCGCTCCCCTCCCTGGCAACTCACATTGTTTTTCTCCTCCTCTTTTGCACAAACCACAACGCCGAGCACAGGCGCAAGCCACCCACACCGCGCCCCTCCCCGTCCCGTCTTTGGCCGCCGCTCCTCGTTTCCTCGTTTGCCCCCTCCCATCTCCCGAAATGCCATGCCAGCAGCGTTACGCATGCCCCTCCCACATGCAGGGCACGCCCACCTCCAAACACTGCCAATTCACGGACGCACGCACACACACACACACACACACACACACACACACACACACACACACACACACTCACTCACTCACTCACTTTCTCGACACCTTTCTGTACGGAGGGTGCGTCATCTCGACCGTGACAGAGTGACGGCAACTATCGACGATCCATTTCCCCCCACTGGTAAAACATGTCCACTAACACCTACATACATCATTCAAGTACACAGACAATAGCATACACACAATGGGAGGGCACACGAACATGGACGGCACGGCACTGTCATACACTCTTCCTCAGAACCATATCAACAAACGTTACGTACATCCGGGAAAGCGAAAGCGAACGCGAACGCGAAAGCGAAAGCGAAAGCAAAAGCAAAAGCAAAGGCAAAGCCCAATGCAGCCGTCAAAGGTAACGTTCACCACGGCAGACACTTGCAGCCGCGCCGCCGTTAAACGCATTTCAGTGCGGCTCCAATACGCCTCCGACACGGGAACGTTCCGTTGCTCTACGAATGCGTTTCTCCCCTTTTTCCCTTCCTCTCTCTTTTGCCCCCCCTCCCTGCACTCTTGCCTCCTTCCTCACGTTCTGCCCAGACATTCGACCGATCAAAGTCAACCTTTCGTTACCGTTCTCAGCGCGACGGTGTACAACAGTATGACGGGTGTGCCCAAGACTTCGGTTCAGTTGCGTGACGCCGGTCTATCGCGCCGATCGACAGTTACTCAGGGGGCGACGGATCGGACCACGTCACCGACACACAAAACACTTTCAAACAAACAAATACATACCGGATGGACACAGACAAACACGTGTACAGACATTCGCCAAACAAACGACCGCCGCCGCCGCCGCCGCCGCCGCCGCCGTCGTCGTCTAGCGTCGCGCTTACTGTACTGCACTGGACACGCGTGCATCTTGAATGACGACATCGGTGTGCGTGCGTCGTACGCAATCAGTCAGACACGGCTATCAAACATCAGAGTCGAATGGTACATCATCGTGCGTGTCGCCGTACACGTACAGTACAATACAACAACAATGCGTCTTAATGGCACGTTCATTTCAACGTCACTCACACACCTCCACGCTGCAGTTACGTCGCACCATTGTCAAACTCGGCGTACAGCAAAGGGAATAGTGGGCGGCAAACAAAACCAAACAAAAACATTTCACATTTCACCCTCGCCATGTATGATGTGCAAAAAAACAAACCCGCAAACGGCCGTCGTTACGGTGACACAAAAGTCGCCGATCGCACAGTCCCCCCTCGCAGACGGGTAACACACACACACACACACACACACACACACACACACACACACACACACACACACACACCAACAACACCAACGGGTCAAAAACCACGCCAACGAGGCGTGCCACCATTCCACGCCACGGCGACCAACCTCGTGGCCGTACCCCGCGCAACACGCTTTGACGCGCCCCCCCACCCACAATCAAAATGCACACATACATCACAGCCGTCCACACAAACAACAACAACAACAATTCCGCCCTTCCCGCAAAAGGCAAGTTGGTGGCCCTGAAAAGGGCCGTTTTGCCGCTCTCGCAACGGAGGAGCCTTCTCCATCCTTCCTTCCTTCCATTCCAGAGCCACCTCCTTACTTGGAGCTCGTGTACTTGGTCACCGCCTTCGTGCCCTCGCTCACGGCGTGCTTGGCCAGCTCGCCAGGCAGCAACAGCCGCACAGCGGTCTGGATCTCGCGGGACGTGATGGTCGAGCGCTTGTTGTAGTGCGCCAGGCGAGAAGCCTCGGCCGCAATGCGCTCGAAAATGTCGTTCACGAAGCTGTTCATGATGCTCATCGCCTTCGACGAGATGCCCGTGTCAGGGTGCACCTGCTTCAGCACCTTGTAGATGTAGATGGCATAGCTCTCCTTCCTCTTGCGCTTCTTCTTCTTGTCGCCCTTCGAAATGTTCTTCTGCGCCTTGCCAGCCTTCTTGGCGGCCTTCCCGCTAGTCTTGGGCGGCATCTCGAACCAACGTACGGCAGCAGCAACACCAGTAGCAAGCGCTCCGCTCTAGTCAGCGTCTCCCCACACAGTGGCACCCGCCGCCAGCCGCCGCCGCACCTTTACCAGCTCGCCCTGTTGCGGCCGCCGACCAATGGGGCGCGCGCGCAACCGGCCGCCGCACCCGAGCCCATAAAGCACCCCCACCCCGGCTGCGCCGGCACGCACTCCGCTGCTCGACTCGCTGCCGCTCGCACCGGTCGTTTTCGTTTCCGTTTCGTGTGCACCGTCGCTAGCCCATCGCCATGTCCGGACGCGGAAAGGGAGGCAAAGTCAAGGGCAAGTCAAAGTCCCGCTCAAGCAGGGCTGGGCTCCAGTTCCCGGTCGGCAGAATCCACCGCCTCCTGCGCAAGGGAAACTACGCAGAGCGCGTCGGCGCCGGGGCGCCCGTCTACCTCGCCGCCGTCATGGAGTACCTCGCGGCTGAGGTGCTCGAGCTGGCCGGAAACGCGGCCCGCGACAACAAGAAGACGCGCATCATCCCGCGCCACCTGCAGCTTGCCATCCGCAACGACGAGGAGCTCAACAAGCTCCTGTCGGGCGTCACCATCGCACAGGGTGGTGTCCTGCCCAACATCCAGGCCGTCCTGCTGCCAAAGAAGACCGAGAAGAAGGCCTAAAGGAGGCCAGGCAATCGCAGCGCCGCGTGCTCCCCTGCACGCAACGCGCTTTGCCGGCTCGGCCCACAACAATCGGCCCTTTTCAGGGCCACCACACAAACCTACGTCCAAAGCAAAATTTCAGTCGTCCTCGCCGCACCTTGTTTTGTTTTAACTTTGCACTGTCACAGCACAGCCGCCGCCGGCGCACGTCCGCCATCTTGTCGTCCACACAGCCCGTGTGGCCCAACACACACACACACACACACACACACACACACACATTTTGCACGGTCGCAGTCGCCTTCCAAACCGACAACGGCAGCAATAATGACCATTGTTGTTAAAGGGAGGCGTGTCGACACACCGCCCTCCACTCCCGCGCGCAACGGCCGTCGACACGAACGAAACAGCTGATCCGGCCGCCTATGCCCACACGCCTTGCCTCGGAAACCCCAACGCCGCCGCAAACAAACACACAGAGCCAAACCACGCAAGCAAATAATCACCGCCTCTCGCACAACAACACACAGCCCGCCATCTCCGTCGCGATCGATACAAAGACACACAAACGAAGCAGCTCCACACACAGCCAGCCACATGACACGTTTCCTTTCCTTCTCCCCTCCCAGTCACATCACGTCGCTCAAACGGAAAGAAAGAAAGAAACAAACAAACAAACAACACAGCGCACACACGCAGCAACAACACAGACTCTTTCGCACTTTTCAACTTCCGAACAGTGTGGTGGCCCTGAAAAGGGCCGTTTTCTAGTCTCTCCCACCCACAAGCACGGCCGCGGGAAGGCCAGCGCCCGCTGCGACGCAGCCTAACCGCCGAAACCGTACAGGGTGCGCCCCTGCCTCTTCAGGGCGTACACCACGTCCATGGCCGTCACAGTCTTGCGCTTGGCGTGCTCAGTGTACGTCACCGCGTCGCGGATCACGTTCTCCAGGAACACCTTCAGCACCCCGCGGGTCTCCTCGTAGATCAGACCAGAGATGCGCTTCACGCCGCCCCTGCGAGCCAGGCGGCGGATGGCGGGCTTCGTGATGCCCTGGATGTTGTCGCGCAACACCTTGCGGTGCCGCTTGGCGCCACCCTTGCCGAGCCCCTTTCCTCCCTTGCCGCGGCCTGTCATCCTTCCTTCCTCGGGCAAAGCAAAACGTGCACAAACAGCAGCTGCAGCGGCTGGCGAGTCGGCTACGGTCTGCGCCCAGCGCGCCCGCCGCCCCCCTATATAGACTCTGGCCCGCCCTCCCCCCACCACGCGCAACCGAGGGCATATAAGCGCAGCACGGAGGCGCGCGGGCCCGTTGTCAAGGCAGCACCGGACGCCGCGCCGCACCTAACCTCCACGCACGCCGCTCCGCTACCGCTACCGCTACCGCTACCGCCATGGCCCGCACAAAGCAAACGGCCCGCAAGTCCACCGGCGGAAAGGCGCCGCGCAAACAGCTCGCCACCAAGGCGGCGAGGAAGAGCGCGCCCGCCACCGGAGGCGTCAAGAAGCCCCACCGCTACAGGCCGGGCACCGTCGCCCTGCGAGAAATCAGGCGCTACCAGAAGAGCACAGAGCTGCTCATCCGCAAGCTGCCATTCCAGCGCCTAGTGCGCGAGATCGCCCAGGACTTCAAGACCGACCTGCGCTTCCAGAGCTCCGCAGTCATGGCCCTGCAGGAGGCCAGCGAGGCCTACCTCGTCGGCCTCTTCGAAGACACCAACCTGTGCGCAATCCACGCCAAGCGCGTCACCATCATGCCCAAGGACATCCAGCTCGCGCGCCGCATCCGCGGCGAGCGCGCCTAAACCGCGCCGCGGCACCGCACCGCACAAACAAAAACGGCCCTTTTCAGGGCCACTAACATCTCTCCGTCGCGAGCAAACTTTGTCGGTCGCCTGCCTCTCGCCCCGCAACCCAAAAACAAAAACCACCACTTCCCGTCCGTCCGCCACACCCGCTCACTCTGCCTGCCTGCTAGCAGCGCGCAACAATCACACATCATCCCTCCCCGGCGCTCAAAGCGCACAATACCCAACGGCCGACGTCACACCGCACGGGTGGCTGGCCGGCCGCCGCTTTCGTTTCGAAAACAAAAAAACCCGCACTCCACTCCGACGGCCAACGGCCAGGCAGGCGCGCTCGCTCGCTCTACACGCCACCGAAATCCCCGCCGACTCCTTCCACATCTCAACGTGCCCCCCGTTGCAAAACATAACACACACAAAGGAACAAAACAAAACAAAGACCAGACACGACTCGACTCGACAAGACAGACATCCGAGAAGAACGAACGCAGGCAAGCCAACCAACGTATTCAAACAAAACAACGTGACAGAAAACCAACCGTCGGCCGCCGCCACAAACACGGCGACAATCAACCACGACAACAACAACACCGCTTACCGCTACCGCCGCCCACACCCGCCACCGACCCCCGCAATCCAACCACCACGGCACGCAAACAGCATCCCCACGGGCATACAGACAGACACCCACACCAAACGCAACACGACAATCAAAACCTTCCCCGACGTGCTTTGATGGCCCTGAGAAGGGCCGTTTTGGGCCGCGCGTCTCTTGCGCGCCACTAGACGACGACGGGGGGTGGGGACGACGGAGTCAAGCGCCAAACCCTTCCTTTCCCATCTCTTTCTCCTCTACTCTACTTCTTCTTCTTGGGCGAAGCCTTCGCCTTAGACGGCGTCGTCGCCTTCTTCGGGCGCGGCGCCTTCGGCTTCTTCGTCGGAACCTTGGCGGCCTTCTTCGCCTTCGACGGCGACTTGGCCTTGGCCGGCTTGGCCGCAGCCGCCTTCTTCGCACCCGCGGGAGCGGCCGACGCCGCAGACGCCTTCTTGGCGGCGCCCGCCTTCCGACCGGTCGCCGCCTTCACGCCACCAGCCTTCTTTGCGCCGGCCGCACGGGCGCCCTTCTTCTCCTTGCTGGCCGGAGCGGCGCGCTTCTTCTTGGCACCGCCAGCACGAGCCTTGCCGCCCTCGGCCGCCCCCCCGCCGCCGGCGCCGGCAAGCTTGAACGAGCCGGACGCGCCCTTCCCCTTCGTCTGCACCAGCTCGCCCGCCACGACGGCCGACTTGAGGTACTTCTTGATAAACGGCGCCAGCTTCTCCGCGTCCAGCTTGTAGTGCGCGGCTATGTACTTCTTGATCGCCTGCAGCGACGACCCGCCGCGCTCCTTCAGACTCTTGATGGCGGCCGTCACCATCTCAGAGGTGCGCGGGTGCGCAGGCTTGGCGCGCGGCTTCTTCGCAGACGACGCAGACTTGGCCTTCTTCGTCGTGCCGGTGGCGGCGGGTGCCGCAGCAGTCTCGTTCGTAGCCGCCTGATCTGCCATTTCGACGACGCGCGTAACACACAGCGAGAGCGAGCGGGACGGCAGGCACGCAAGCACAGCACAGCAGCAGAGCAGAGAATCACAAGGCCCAGCCAGTGTCGCGGGCGGGCGCGGACGGCCGAGAGAGCGGCCGCCACTCTGCGCGCCGCCGCGCCGCGCCTCCCGCGCTTGCTACCGCCCCAACGTCCGACAGCCTGTGCGGAGCAGCCCCAAACCTGCGCCACAACCGCCCGCGCCTTTCAAACCACCGAGGATGGGGCTACACACAGCCACACCACAGTCGCCAACCAGTCGCCACGGCAGCGCCGCAAACCACGGCCAAACTGCAGCTACCGCGCGCTACAGCCTGGGTCGGCCCGCCGAGAATCGCCGCCCCCGCCCAAATGCCGCCCCCACAGCCCCAGCCGACGACCCGCCACAATGGCCAAACCTTCGGCAAAACTCCCACACCGTCGCCGCGGCAGCCCGGCCAGCGCGGCCGGCGCCACAGCCACACAAGCCGAGGCGTGCGGCGATGACGGCCGTGCAAACGCGCCTCCGCCGCCCCATCGCCTTCCGTCGCCCTCCCGCCGTTTCCCGATCGGCCCGCAGCCGTCGGGCCACATCGCGCGCCGTCCTCCTCCTCTCGCCCGCCAACATTCACAGCCGTTTCTCAACAATTGCCCGCCGCAAACGGACGCCGCCTGCGCAACAGGCGCCGCCGCCCCTCGCCGCTTCCGACCCGACCCAACCCCTCGACCGAGGCAAACCGCAATCCGAATCTACAGACCAACCCAATCTGCCGTCAAGCACACACGACAGCCGACCTTACACGTTACGCGTTACACATTACGTTTACACGTCTACGTTAGGTTAGGTTAGGTGGACGTGGGTTAGGTTAAGGGGACTTGGGTTAGGTTAAGCGTCAAACTTAGGTTAAGCATTCAAACACGTCAGGCGTCAGAGGTTAGGTTAGGTTAGGTTAGGTTAGGTTAGGTTACACGTTAGGTTAAGGGGTCAGTGCTAGGTTAAGAAGCGTCAAACGTAGGTTAAAAAAGCGTTCAAACGTGAGGCGTGAGCCGGACAGCTTACCTTACGTAGACGTTAGGGGCTCACAGGCTGAGCTCACCTCGCCACACCACAGGTTCGGTTCGGTTCGGTTCGGTTCGCTCGGCTCAGCGTAAAGCGCCGAGGTCAGGGTTACGTTCGTTCACCTTCGGGCGCCACACTTTCGGTTGAAAGGTCGCGACGGGACGACGTCGGCAGGCACGCCGCAAACGAACAAAAACGTACAGACGACGTCGGAAACCGCCGACAGACGGGGGAGCAGCACGACCACGACCAGACACCGAGCGCGAACGAGACACACGCGAACCACCCCCACCGGCCAAAGGGCACCACACAACAACCCAGAGCACCACGTGTCGACACCAGAGCAACCCGCCGCTCACGCGACATGGCTGGCACCGAAGGGCAACCGCCCGCAACTGCGCTTTCCGCGCCGGCCCGGATGCACGTCGTGCTACAACAACACCACTACCGTACACAGCCGCTGTTCACAACATCACTATCAATGGCGCGCCCGCGGCTCGCCGCCGTCGCAGTCGCAGCCCCAACGCCAGCACTTTTGCACCACCATTCACACGCACCGCAACACAGCTCGCCGACACAGCCGAACAAAACAAACACCACACAACAACAGCAACAACGCCGCCGCCTCTACTTGTGCCGGCGACCCACCCCGCCGATGGCGCACCTTTCGCCAGCCGGCAATCGACACACACGCACCCACCCACCGGGGCCCAGTGCAAAAAAAAAAACAAAAAAAAACACACAAAAACAAAAAAACAAAACAACACAAACGACACGGGAAGCGCACACCGCCACTTCGCGCGCACGCCACCAACCAGTCGTCGTCTCAAAATAACAAACACAAACAAAATAAACTAACAACTAGGGCAACACAAAACAAAAACGCCTCGCACGAACCGCCCACAAAAAGGACAAGCACACGCACAGCCTCTGCTGACGACCACGACGCAGCGGCACGCTGCTCCTGTCCCGCGCCACGCGCCCCGCGCCCCGCGCCCCACTCGATTCACAACTCACGCGACACCGTCAACGACGGGCTCGCTTCCCGCAACCTACCACCTTTCCGCCACGACGCACAGCCCCAGCCCCACCCGACGACTGCACTTTCACCACCGCCTCCCCCTTCCCCCCCAAAACACACACACACAGCCAGCCAAAAACGCACTCGCGACCCACACATGCACGTGCATCGGCACACGCCAACCAGTCAACGTCGACAACCACACGCAAGGCTCGAAACGAAAACGAAACCGGCGTCCTTCCACGTTGCCATCAAGCTACGCGACACAAGACACAAGGAACCAACACAACAGCCGGCCCCACTAATTCCCACTCTCACGCCGCAAAAAGCACACCGAAACCGCCAAACACGCACGCACATTCCCCTTCGCACTGACACCACCGACCGGCTCGCTACCACACACCTCTCGGCAGCCGTTTCACGCCAATTCGCCACACCGCCCACACAGTCGACAAGCGCCCGCCCTGTACGGCACACGCAACGACGCAGCGCAGCAAAGGGCGCCCGCAACACATACCTCTCCGCCGCCCGACGCGCCAACCGCCACACCACACCGCCAGCCACTCGCAAATTGTGCACTGCCACCAGCCACACGTCCAACACGCCGCGCCGCCTCCGGCCACCCGCCAGGGGGCGCTCACGTCCGCGACAACAGCGCGGCCCGCCGGGCCGGGCCGGGCCGAACCGAACCGAGCCGCCGCTGCTCTGCACTCGGCACGGCCACACCCTGCTGCAGACCGGGCTCGTCCCTCTGTACGCGTCTGCCTGCGCATCAACACAACACGACCTTTTTTTTTTTTTTTTTTTTTTTTCCTCTCTACCGCCAACCCTTCTTCTCGCGTTTTACTCGTTGTTGCAGCAGCGGCGCACACCTACACATCCACAGCCCCAGCCGAGCCGGCCTCACCTCAGGGCCCGCCGCCAGCGTCTCCTCCTCGGGCACAGGTGCGGTGCTGTGGCCGCCCATCCAACCGCATTGCTGGCCGTCCAGCCACCAGGCGTTCCCACTGCCGCGAGCCACGCCGCGCACCGACCCTGCTGCAGAAAACGAAGCATAGCCAGAGACCGACCGATACACAAAGCAAGCCGTCGCCTCGCCTCTTGTCCTTCCTGCCTTCCTTCCGCCCCCGCCCTTCTCAC
>NW_026048539.1:0-21778 GCF_023864345.2 Schistocerca serialis cubense | reverse complement strand
ACTTTTTCCGTTTTATAGTAATTATATTGTTCTAAATTGTAGAAGGATATTGAAAATTAATAAATGTTATTTCGACTGTTGTTATTTCTATAATTTAGCGTGGCTAATCATTTCCAAACATTTGTAAAGTAGATTATTTCCTATGTCTGACTTTCTATGAGTCTAAAAAGACGATAGGCAAACAACACCTCTGTTTCTTCTGTATGACCAAAAATGTTTTGGTGTGCATTAATAATTCGAGTCCGATCTGTGCTGTTGTAAACTGATTGCTGGAATTTGTTGTAGAGTCTGTTCTGATATGTCAGAAGTGATGTGGTTGAAGTTGTTGCATATTCCTAAACAGATTTAATGTGAATATTTTGTACTAAAAATAATTTGAATGATATGAATATATCAACAGAAGCATACTAAGTGAATCGGAAATAGTCAAACCTTGTTCATACTTCATGGACACAAAGTACTCATACAATGAGCCATATTTCTCAGTAAGACACATTTTCAGTGAGGAGTCACAAGAAACAGATAAGAAAAATATAATATATCATAACACTATCTACGTTCTCAGTGATTTATTAGCTGCACTTTAGTAAGGTTTCAATAGCTAAAAAAGTGAATTTCATTAGATATGCTTGAAATTCGAACAATTTAAACGGTTTTTCGTAATAATAGAGGAGAGGGTCGTCACAGAGTGTTCCTGTAACAGGGTAAGCAGGTAAATCTACAAGAAGACTACCATCAACATTAAAATTGAGTTGAAGCGCTGCCTGCATGAGCTGGTTCCTCAGCCTAACATCAAGTACCAACAAGACAGAATGCGAAAAACAGGAAGTGTTCGGTATTCATTACCACGACTAATCTTCTGGACAAAACTGAAGGTTTTGACCCATCTCACAGAGAGTATACCATGTTAATGCCAACGATTCAGAACTAGTATGCTTACAATACAACTATTAACTACGTTGTAGTTGTGGAAAAGATTTTCCATTTAGCAATATCTTCTTCCTTAAACATGCATCTTTGGTTTGAGAACTTTTGTGGTTATGTATTTTGGGTATGCATGAAGACTGCATGTTTACTGATTGCTTTTTTCTATTATCGTAATTACATTTTGTTGAAGAAACAGCTAGTTGTTTAGTTGCTCATACGTATTTAGATCATTTAAAAGTTGTATCAAATACGTCTTGCTGGCTGAGATAGGAAACCACTTTTTGAAAAATTATCTCTTTCATGAAAACAGTATCATTGTCTTATGTAGGCCTGGATGAAGTATTGCTAATGCATTGGTTTGGATTGTAATTTGCGCATTCTACATGATAAACATTTGTTCATATGCAACCAAATGACACTGAAACAAATGATAACTGTGTGAAATCATAGATATCGTATTAACGTACATAAACTGGGCAAATGTCAAGCACTGGAAGGACGTGAACTTTTGTGAGCTATGCTTCGTAATATTTCCAGTAAAGTAGAAGAACTGACAACCAACAAGTACTAGAGAGTACTCTTTTTCTGTACCTTCCAGTAAATAAACATTTTATAATCAGTAACAAGTTACAGATAATTTAATGTGTACTGAGGTAAACACCTATGTTCACAAAAGAAAGAGTCTTTCTGCCTCTGTCTTGGTTGTTCTTATCCTAAGTGTTTCATTAATAAGGTCTTCGTTGCTAGATCAAAGTGAAAATGTCTCATGTTGCAGGAAGGGTGTTGGTGTAAGTGTGAAGATGGTTTCTTATATAGACTGTAACAAATTACAATTTATTAATTGAATGTATGAGTAAAATAACTGTGAGCAACATAAAAAGAAATGTTTATTACTTTAAAAACAAGCTATCATACATTGTCAAGCAGAGAAATTTTCCACGTGCCCATTTAGTTTGAAAGAGCATATTTTTTGTATATGAAAAATGGAGAAGAATGGCAAGATGAAGGGCTATCAGGGAGAAGAGTAGGGATGAAAAGAAGGATGCAGCAGATGATTAGAACAACAAACAGAAAAGGGCTAGGAGAGGGGAATGAAAGATAAGACGAAAAACCAGGAGAAGTGTAAAGATACAGGGAGAGGGAATGTGGATGATGACATCAAGGTATAAATGTTATAGAATAAGAATAGCAGGACAAGATGAAGAAAAAAGACAAAAAATAAGTGGGAGAAGAAAGTATAATGAAATGGGTAACAGGCAGTAGAGAAATATAACTATGGGAATGAACGGAAAGAGGAGTATGAAAAAAGTGAGAAAGGGAAGAAACAGAGGATAAGAGGAAAGAGACTGTGGGTAAAGGACGAAAATGAAGCAAAAAAGGATGAGAAAAAACTTGAGGAAGGCAGTATTGTTTGAAAGCAGACCGAAAGAAAATACAGAAAGAGAGATAAATAAAGATGGTACTCAACCAAAGATTAAAAAGAAAGGGTATAAGAAACAAAGGAGCAAATGAGGGACACAGGATGGAAAAAGAAGTGAAAGAAGGAGAAGGATCAATATGAGGAAGAAGCTGAGGGGATTAAGGTAGAGGTGGGTGGACAAGGTGGAGGAAAATTTGGATGAAATGTCTGAGGAAAAATGAGCAGAAGTAGGAGCTGAAGAACTGGCATGAGACAATGAAAGATGAAGAGAAAGAGGAAGAGTTGGAGGAAGTGGTGGAGAGAAAAGGAGGAAGAACAGGAAATATGAGTTGGATAACGTGATGGAAGAGAAAGAGTAATGTGGATGAGGCAAAGGGAATGAAAAAGGAGTAGGATCTCAGATGTGGGGAAAGTACACTAGACTCTCGCTAATCCGATCCTCAGTAATCCAGCCTGTCTGTAGTCTGGCACACATCCCAAAACACGTGCACAATGAATTATCGTGCGCAACAATACTTAATTAAACAATGCTTTATATACTGTATTTGAAATTGTAGCTTTCTTTACAGCTCGGAATCATGTCTTCTAAAATGAAACAAGTTACACTAGATCTCAAGCAGAAACTCGTGATTTTAGATAAGTTAAATCGAGGTTCTTCGCAGAAAGCGATTGCTGCTGAGTTCAATGTTGGACGAGCAACTATTTTTGACATCAAAAAGAAAGAAGATGTTATTCGACAGTACTTAACAATGGATAGTGAGTTGGAAAAACGGCTGGTAATGCGAAAGGGTGAGAATGAAGATGTGGACGTAGCTGTTTATAGATGGTTCATACAACAACGTTGTAAAGGAATTCCAGTCAGTTGCCGGATTATAAAGTAAAAAGCAGCTGCATTTAACAAATAACTTGGAGGTAGTAACTTGTTTGCAGCGGATGAAGGTTGGCTATCAAAATGGAAAAAAAGTGACATGGCATTCGGCAGCTGGCAGTCACCAGGGAAAGTCGCTCAGCTAACGTTAAGATTGCTGTTGAGTTTGTAAGCAATATACGGAAGATAATAGAGGAAGAAGATTTAGCTGCTGATACCTCGTATAACGCTGATGAAACAGGACTCCTTTACAAGATACTTCCTTCAAAAACATAGCTGCCAAGAACGAGAAGGAAGCTCGTGGTTACAAGCAACAGAAACAGCAAGTAACATTAATGGCTTGTAATGCAAATGGAAGTCATAAACTACCGCTTATGGTGACTAGAAAATCCCAGTATTCACGTTGTTTTCAAAACACTTACATAAATACTCTACCAGTGAAGTACTGCGCTCAGAAAAAAGCGTGGATGGACAGACAAATATTCTCTCGGTGGTCCCATGAAACATTTGTGAGAAAAGAGCTAAAGAAGAAAAACTTCCACTGATAGTTACCCTTAAAACCGACAATTCTCCCAGTCATCCTTCAGATGTTTCTCTAAAGTCCGATGGTATACATGTACAAGAACTCTTTTTCCCAATCACTGTGACAGCACTAATTCGGCCCATGGACCATGGAATTTTGGAATCAATTAAACGTCATTATCGACATTCACTTCTCGTCTCCTTGCTGAATGAAAGTAAAAACGACTCTATAGAGACGACGCAGAAGTCGTGGAAGGCAATTAACATACGTGATGTTGTTTCCCAATAGCTGAAGCATGGGATAAGGTGGAGAGCGCTACCGTAATGAAGATCTGGAGAAAATTGTGCCCATCCATTGTTGCCGAGTTGGATCCAGTAGTGAGTGACAGCGATGAGCCAGTCAGTTCGGAATTATTAATTACTTTGTACACTGACATATTCCACAACATTCCAGGAGGAGACAAAATTCATGATGATGTTACTAAGTGACTGAACGAGGAAAATTGTGATACAAACCAAACTTTAACAGATGAAGGAATAATCAAAAGCGTGCAAGAAAGTAATGATGAAAGTGATGAAAAAGAGAGCACAGCATGAAGATTTCTCACAGCGTGATGCTGAAGCTGCCGAGGTCTTCCTGGAGTACATTATGCAACAACCAGATACATGCAATACCGATGTAATGTTTGTAAAGCGGTTGCGTGATAAAACATGATACCGTCGCGTATCGTCATTGCGACAGTTAAAAATTAGGGACATGTTTCATAATGAGTGATACGACTGTATAATTACGTACAGTGTACACTCAAGGACTAAGTTTTCTTTCAAAATTAATGTATTTTTGGATTTAATAAAGTATATCCTCTATGTTTTAAAATTGTATCCTTCGGTTTAATAAAATACAGTACACTATATCGCCTATGTTTTCAAAAAAATAAAAAACAAAATAAATGAATAAAATAAATTTCAGACACTCAATAATACGGCACTTCCGCTAATCCGGCACCCATATGTGCCAGGAATGGCCGGATTAGCGAGAGTCTAGTGTAATGGGGAATAAAGTAGTGGATGATGACCAGGAGGAAGAAGAATTGGATGAAGTTGTGGAGCAAGAATGAAGGCAAAGTAGAAATGATGCAGTGATGAGTTTAACGTGAGAGAGGAAGAAGAGAAGTGCAAATGAGGAAAAGCAGGTGGAAGTATAGAAGGAGAAACTGAAGAAACAGACGGAAATAAGTGGGAAAAATAGGGAGAAAGAAGAAAAAAAGAGGAATGGCGATGAAGAGGCGGAGGAAACTACAGACACGGGTGAAGTAGAAAGGGGCAATGTAGTAGAGAATTAGCAGGAAGAGGAAAACAATCATAATCTGGAGGACAGATCTCTGCCTCAGGCTGTAACTCACTTCGCCCAGAACCTCGTCGAGTGGTATCGCAGTCTGCCCGCCTGGCTTGATCAGAGCTTCCAGCAGGCGCTGGCGTGTCATGGTAGGTCCGTCCTCTGTGGCTGCCGACCTGATGGCGATGGACTTCAGCGCACAGTTGTGCAGCAGTTTCACGAACCTGAGCAGACCACGTCCTTTGGAGGTCAGCTGCAGAAGGAACTTGCTCTGCATCCATGGCCGGAATACCATCTTCTGCAAAAACAATGTGGCTCTCGTCAATGCTGGTCTTCATATGCGGGGGACAGGTGGCGGGGGGGGGGGGGGGGAGGGGGCGTGGGGTGTGTTGGGGGGGGGGTGGACAGTAGGCCATCAAACACTGGTCTCTGTTAATCAAACCAATTCGCACAAATTACAGATACTGGTGAAACTGCTTATGTAACACCAAGTATATAGGAGTGAAAATTTAATTCATAGTAAAAATTGAAAAATTGATTTAACTTATAAACTACTACATATCAGTTCCTGGCTGCTCCTATCGGTTATTGGTGGTCGCTATGGCGAGCGCCAATGTCAGAAATCCAGCTTCCGGGAAACAGATACTTTTTTCCATCCTGGAGATGACGGATCAGCCTTTCCTTTATCTAGCTAACAGTGACTTCACTGACCCACTCCTCCTGTTTGCAGAGGCGAATGATTCCCGAAGGAACGCCAATTTTTTCCAGCACGCTTTTGGAAACGAAACTTCTCAGAGGACTGACAGAAACAAGCACCTTTCGGTAAGTACTATAAGCATTACCAGGACATAGCTAAACGCAGTGCCTTACTGATGAGGCAAAACTCTTATGACTCTGACTCCGCATAGTACCTTGTTTATCCCTCTTTGAAAAGAAACACATTTCTGATTCTGTGTATCATGGATACGACAGTTAGTTGGCAGGTTTGTAGAAGTATCTGGCATTAGATTTCTACGCACAGGTCATAGACTTCTCGTAAAAACCGAGCCGCTGATATGGATACGCCGTAACTGCACATGATAGTAATCAAGGTGAGTTCAGTAGGATTTACATCAGGTGAATTTCGTCGCCGAGACATCAATGTGGGTTCACTGCAATGCTCCCCAAACCACTGTAGCGGGGTTCTAGTTCCGAGACACGGACAATTATACTGCTGTAAGATGACATCGCCTTCGTCGAAGACATCAAATATGAAGGAATGCAGGTAGTTTGCAGCTGTCAGCGTGTCTTCCATTACTATCACAAGTCAAATTCAAGAACAGGAGAATATCTCCCATAGCATAATACTGGTCCCACTATCCTGCGTACGCTGCGCGCTGCATGTTTCGAGCCGCCGTTCCCTTCGATGACGGCTTTTTTGGAGATGACCCTCGACCTAGTGTAGCAAGAATGTGATTCACCCAGAGAGCAGACACGTTTCCATTGATCGACGGACGACTCCTGATGGTCGCGAGCTCACTGCAATCATAGTTGACGATGTCATTTGGTCAACACGTGAACCCGTAGGTGTGGTCTGCTGCGGAGCTCCACGTTCAACAATGTATGAAGAGCGGTGTGCTCCGAAACACTTGTGCGTGCACCAGTTTTGTTCTCTTTCGGCAGACGTTCTACAGTTCACCATCCATCCTATATTATGTAGTAGAAAACTCTCCGAACCCCACGTTCTTTGAAGAGTCGCGTAGGTCCAACCATTTAGCGTCCAGTGGTAGTTTCACTGTTCTACGTCTTTCCATAGATCCTCACGATTGTAGCATGAGAACATTCGACCAACTTCACCGTTTTCGAGGAACTCGCTCATAGGCTCTTAGTAATACTAATCTGCCCTTTATCATTTCGCCTATCTCAATGGTTTTTCCGATTTGCAGCCCATATCTTCGCTAGGGTGATCCCCTGTCGGTGTCTGCTCCACTTACGTACTTCTGTTAGCGCATCACGCCACTAGGTGCCACCGAATGTTGCGGTGGGCAGTGGTCAGATTGTTTTGGCTTATCAGTGTATATTCTGCTGTGGAAAGTGATTAATCCAAAGGTCGGCATATTAAAATAATTTCGTGCAGCAATGTTACTTGCTGACAAAGTAGGACTGTCTGCTTAAAGCTCTTGCAAAGCTAGCACGAAAGTCGTAGGTCCTATGAGGCAGAGTTGTGGTTAAAACTTGCAGGGTGTATGAAGGCGGGAGTGAGCGGTTATCATCATGTAGTGGTTTTCCGCTTTTTGTAAGAAACAGAGCGACGTAATAAGTTAGCATTTGATAGATAGAGCTTTCATATTGGAACGTGTAGAAAACAGCGAGGCAGACTTGGTGAGGTCTTTAGAAGACAGTAAATTCAGTTTGCTCCAGTGGAAACTTGTAGCGTTTTCGAGTGTGCACGTCTCTCTTATAACCATAGATTGTCATTCTAAGGACAATGACTGAAAAAAATCCCACCAGCAGAAAAATAGTTAATGTACAGTTATTAAATTTTGGGAATACGTCTGTCCAGGAAACGTATATAAGTAATTAACACTGCAAAAGACTTGGCGATACAGTTTACGAAAACGTCTGCAAGGCATCATGCACGTCTACTCAAGCTGCACTTTTCCAGGCACATATTAGCAAGTAGGTGGTGCTGCACACCGATATTGATGTTGACCTTGAACCGGTGGGGCGACATGGTTCAAATGCAAATCATTTGTGCAGAATATTTTAATACACATCTCCTGTGAATATTAAAGTCGTCGCTCAAGTCTTTCGTTCTCTGTTCTTTATGAACATAAGTGTAGTTAATTTGGAGAAAAATAGTATGCTCATCTGCTCAGATGAACAAAACATAACTAACACTCAAAATGACTGATCGGCTGAAGGCCTTTGTTTGTCAACTCGAACTTTGTCGAGTTTTCCACAAATTAATATTTACAATCCAGAATGAGATTTTCACTCTGCAGCGGACTGTGCGCTGATATGAAACTTCCTGGCAGATTAAAACTGTGTGCCGGACCGAGACTCGAACTCGGGACTTTTGCCTTTTGCGGGCAAGTGCTCTACCAACTGAGCTACCCAAGCACGACTCACGCCCCGTCCTCACAGTTTTACTTCTGCTAGTACCTCGTCTCCTACCTTCCAAACTTTACAGAAGCTCCTTTCTTTCAGGAGTGCTAGTTCTGCTAGGTTCGCAGGAGCGCTTCTGTAAAGTCTAGAACGTAGGAAAAGAGGTACTGGCAGAAGGAAAGCTGTGAGGAAGGGGCGTGAGTCGTGCTTGGGTAGCTCAGTTGGTAGAGCACTTGCCCGCGAAAGGCAAAGGTCGCGAGTTCGAGTCTCGGTCCGGCACACAGTTTTAATCTGCCAGGAACTTGAATATTTACAATGTTGTTCTGCCCCATTGGACACTAAGTTCCACAAGAGTTTACTTTGCGGTCCTGCACAGTGATATAGATCACTGGAAAAACTAAATACAGTCAATGATCCACCAAAGTTCGCCAACTAGTTATTGCATGCAAACACAGAGGCTGGACCGCCGGCGAAGCTGCAGAGGCCAGGTGGTGTCCGTCGAGGAAGCAGTTGGTGGACGGAGGGCAGCGGCGTCGCAGTGGAGCGGATGACTGTGTGTAGCTCTTGCTCTACGTGAACTGACCCTGTACAGCTGTGTGTGGGTCTAAATACTGTTTCGCGGCAGCATATTGCAGGAGCTATTTTAGGTCACGTGGGTCGCAGATGCCAAGAGGTTCCCCCTTCTCCAGTTCGCGACTCCTTGTGGCGCTGCTACGGTCACCCAGTGGAACGGCTGCAAAACTGTTTCCTGGTGCAGAGCGGTTGCGCCAAATGGTCGCCGACTGTCAGTGTCTCCAGTCCCGTAATGCCCTAGGAATTCCTCATAGTCCTTCTCAAACATGCACCTAAGCGCATCAGCTAATTGATAGCCTAAACACTTAATGTGCTCCACAGGGAAACGAAATGCGTCCATCCCAATGTGCCACTGTCCCCATTTTTCTGGGATGTGTCAGGACCGTACGTAGGGCCCGATTGTCGGTCTGAAGAGTAAGTTGGCGGGCTCTAAATAGAATTTAAAATTTTCGAGGGCGAACGTCATCGCCAGGGCCTTCCATTCGACTGAGCACGTTAGCTCAGCTGTGGAAAGGGCCCTCGAGGCATACGATACAGCCGACGACTCACAGCTTTCTCTCCCAAAAGGAGATCAGCAACTCCAGAATTCGAAGGGTCAGTTTGGATCAATAAGGGGCACTCGAAATTCTGAATGGACAAGACTGGTGGACTACTAACGACGTCAGAGGCGAACTGGATTGCCGACTCTCTCCCTACTGGAAAATTTCTCCCTCCTTACGTGAATTATTCAACGAGCCGATCTATTGGACAAAATTAGCCACGAACGTCCTAAAGAGTTTTGCCATGCTGACGAAATGGGTGACTCCCTTCTTATTCCTTGGAGAGGAAAATTTATGCAAGTTGCGTGTTCTTTGCAGATCGAATACCATAATGTGATGCCACATAAAGGAAATTTGTTTGCCATCAAGACTGATCTCGGTTGGCTTAATAGTCAAACCGGCCTCATGGAGGTGGATCAGGACCTGTTTCAGATGTTGGATTTCTCTTTGAAGATCGAGCTGCTTGGAGCAACATCATCCGAAAAATTGTATGTGATTTTGAACTTTAGATCATACAATACCACATCTGAAACTCACTACAACAAGGCTGTCCCTGCGGATAACTCGATTAAAATCATAGAGATTTTATATGGTGCAAAATGCGGCTACATTATTTGCAATATTTGGTGAGGGGACTTGACAACACACCTGGATTTTATCCAAGACAGTGGACCAGCGTTCCCCCACAAACCAAGCAATACAGTTGTGTCAGTCTGGTAGCGGCACTGACTCTCAAATAACCTTATCATTATGTACTGTGTAGTTCAGTACTAGACGATAACTAGCCCACCTGTCTTCTGAGACTAAAACATCGTCGAGGTGTATGGGGAGGTAGATCATCTTGCAGTGGCTATACAGAGCTTGTTATCCATGACTTACCACAAGGCTTTCGTCATGGTGGCTGAAGGCCTGTACTGGCGTTTCCAGACAGCAATATCGCCAGTAAACCATATTTTATATTTATCCTTATTCGTGACCCCGAATTTGCCGAGTGGGACATCAAGAAATCGGCCGAGCACCTGTAACTGTTAACTAGCTTAAGTATGCCCCAAGTGACTTACCTCATACACCATAAATTTCGCCACACCACAGTTGATCCCCTGAACCGACTGACAAGAACACAAAAGAAATTTCCATTAAATTTCGGGCATGTACTTCCGGCCATATACTTCTTATTCAACTGGTATTTCGGCAGCGTATCGTCCGGCCATCCTCAGAGTCGCTAGACTGACGGCAATGTGCCAAACGCGGTCTTGTATCCACCACTGCGGCGGTACTGCGCATGCGTGTCAAAGAGGTTGGTCGGTGGGAGAAACGTCAACTTACGCACACGCCACCAGTTGTTCAGACATTCGATTCGCTTGTCGATGTACATTCGGCGAAAGGAACACCTTGAAGACTCCTCTGCAATTTAAATACTGTATAAGCCAGATCCCTTGCCTTATGCAAATTAAAACCATTAGCTCAGTTTATTAAGTTATCGGTTAATTTCTGTGGTTTCCTTGAAAACAGAATCCCAAAAGGAAGAGGTGGACATCAAAATCTTCACGTCACTGTTGTTCATCGAATGACCCACATATAAGCAATGTTCTGTCACGGCTGTCTGGCTGTAGTAAGCGCTTCAGACATTGGTGCTCCACACACCTCTCATGAATGGCGCGTGTTGTATGACCCGCATAGGACTTACATCGTTTAAGTAGATCATCCATTAAATACCATCCACAAATTCACTAACGGCGCAGTGCACACCCACAACTGGTCCTGACAAGTTGATGTAGGGCGGCTTCCCGATGGAGTACACAAGCGATGAATACGTCGATATGCTTTTGATGCTGGATGCATCCAATAACCAAGCTTCTACTGCTGCTCAAGCATATGCTGCCCAGTATCCTCAAAGGCGCCTACCTGATGAGAAAGTTTCTAATTTCCTGGAGGGACGCTTTCGGGAAATTGCTACAATTCGTCCACAATACAGATGTCGTCCAAGCAGTACACATATTCCACAAAAAGAGGACGCGATTCTTGAAACTGTTCACCAATCACCTTGGCGAAATACACGTGATATTGCAGGGCAGTTCCACATCTCTCAAAGACCGGTTGAAGCACGATGGAGATATACATACATACCGGAATAATGTAGATAGAGAGGTAAAAATTGACACACATGCTTGGAGTGGCATGGGGTTTTACTAGAACAAAAACTAAAAAAAATAAAAAATCACAAATTTATTCAGTTTTCAGATTTATACTGACTTTTTGATCACCCGGTAAATCTACATACATATCACTACATATTACATGTTAACTTAGCATCATCAGACAGAAGACCACAGCCGACAGGTACAGTTTTGTGATTGGCTTTTGCACCAAGTGGAAAATAATGAACATTTTACAAATAACGTGGTAAGGACTGACTTATCAAGCTACGCTCGTGAAGGTATTTTCAACATCCACAACAGCCATTATTGGTCGGAAGAGAACCCAGATGTCACCTGTGAACCTGACTTTACATTATGAGATAAAGCTGTGGGCTCGAATCGTGGGAGGCGTCCACTGGCCCTTAAACTATTGCAAGACAAGTTGAATGCACCACTATGTTGTACATTTCTTTGAAATACTTAGTCTGATGTAATAAAAAATGCACCAATTGGTGTTCGACGACAGCTACGGTATCAGCGTGATGGTGCACTGTGACACTTTGGAACGAATGTGCGTAACTGTTTAAATGAAGCGTTTCCAGGGAAATTGATTGGTCTTGGACTTCCAGTGTTCTGGCTTCCACGTTCCCTGAACCTTAATCCACTAGAATTTTATTTGTGAAGACACTTAAAGCAACGAGTTCATTATACTTCACACATGGATGTTTCCGACCTAATAGATCGCGTGGATCACACTTCCGCAGTCGTGGATTCAGCTGTGATGCGTAGGGTCCAGCAAAGTATGATCCAGAGAGTCACGAAGTGTTCGCAAATGCGAAGTGGTCGCTTTTGAACATCTTCTCTAAAGTGATCGTTGCTTGTACGTATACGTATCAGCTCTGTGAAGGTAAGCCTGGAATGTATAGAATGAAATTATTGAGCATAGTGTAATGTGCAATCTGATGTAGCCTGTCTGTTAAGTTTCTTGTACATCATTGAGTACAGACAATGTCAATGTATTCAGATCTGTTTTTTGTGGCCCTTATGTGGGTCA
The DNA here is from genome assembly GCF_023864345.2 of Schistocerca serialis cubense. NCBI lineage: Eukaryota > Metazoa > Arthropoda > Insecta > Orthoptera > Acrididae > Schistocerca > Schistocerca serialis. The sequence continues at coordinate 9,314 of NW_026048539.1, read as the reverse complement.
AGGAAGAAAGAAGGTGGTCGTTAAGATCTGTTAGACAGTCATGTTACACCATAATGTTTAAATAAGGTAAGAGTAACAGAAAGAAATATATTCACTGTTCGGCGAGTCTGCATATTCATTCTCGACGTCATTGCTTCGTCTCACTGTGCTGTCGGCCGGAGTGGCCGAGCGGTTCTAGGCGCTACAGTCTGGAGCCGCGCGACCGCTACGGTCGCAGGTTCGAATCCTGCCTCGGGCATGGGTGTGTGTGATGTTACGTTTAAGTAGTTCTAGGTTCTAGGGGACTTATGACCTCAGCAGTTGAGTCCCATAGTGCTCAGAGCGATTTGAACCACTGAGCTAGTGGGACAGCCCTGGCGCTCTTCAGGGTTCACAGTGCCACGCTGCTTGACGACGCTGCATGCAGTACACTGTTGCCAGAGCCTCGTTTTTAAATCGCATTTCTGTTGAAGCTATTGGTGGAAGTAGGCTATGTAAGACCAACTTATGTCATCAAGTGAAATGGTGAATCGCCTGCCGACCTGCAAGTGTGGAATTTTTTCTTCACCCTGTATGTTACCTCCTCTAACATTACTGCATTCTGGGTACGTTTGGGCTGATCTGCTGAACAGGGAGGGGCAGAAAGCTATTTTCGTACATCTACAAGCTACATCAACACTCAATACACTGCAAGCCACCAAACAGTGTATGGTGGAGGGTACCTTGTAGCACCGATGGTAACTTCCTTTCCTGCCCCACTAGCAAACAGAGTGGGGAAGAAGCGGGTTTACTTACATGCCTCTGTAAAAGCCCTCATCTTCTCTTCACGGTCCTTGCGCAAGACGTATTTTGGTGGCATTACTCTGGTTCTCCAGTCAGTTGCAAATGCTGGTTCTCTACGCGTTCTCAGTAGTCTTTCTTAAATGAACGTCTTCTTCTCTCTAGGGAATCTCATTTCAGTTCGTTAAACAATTCTGTAATACTACCATTTTGATGGAACATATTGGTGACAAATCCAACAGCACGTCTTTAGTCCAACATTGTGGGGCTCTCAAACACTCGAGCAGTCCTCAAGTGTGGGTTGCCCAAGTATTCTCTCAAGGTCTCTCTAATTTCCCAAGAACCCATCCTACAAACCGAAGCCTAGCGTTCACCTTACCTACATACGACCTTACGAGATTGTTGCACATCATATCGCTTTCGAACGGCATGTCTAGATATTTAGTTGCGTGACCATGTCAGGCAGGGCACATTATTCAAACATTACTGAATTTCTTTCCCTACTCGTCTGCATTAACTAAGATTTACCCACAAGAAGTCCTGCTGTATCCTCCTACAGTCACATAAAAGACGACGTTTGCTCACACAGGCACATAAAGACGAGTACAGCAAAGTCCACTGGGCTGCGAGAATATACGGCTGGTTTCCTGGTCACTCCCCCAACGCTACTACATCCCGAGTAGTCCGCAAAATCACCAAAAATGAAACCCATAGAAAATCTGTGGCAAAGGCTGGAGCAGCAGGTGAAATGCTGACTTCAGCATCAACGCAATTTGGAACTACCAGATGGAATCCTCATTGGGTGGCTTAACCTGGAGGTGGCAGGCCTGCACGAACTTGTGGAGTGACCGAATCCAGGCGCTCATCAAGTTCAGAAGCGGAATTACATGCAATTAAATGATGGTTGTATTGATATCTCTAGCAGTAACTAATATTTTGTCCGATGAGATTACACACTGAGGTGGCAAAAGTCAAGTATTATATTTGGCCTCCCTTCAGTCGCCGTGGTGCAGCAGCTCGATGTGGCTGGTACTCAACGAAATATTGAGCCATGCTGCCGCTTTAGCTGTCCATAACTGCGCAAGAGTTGCCAGGGCAGAATTCCATGAACGAACTGGCCTCTCGATGATGTCCCATAAATGATCGATGGGATTCATGCTTGGTGATGAGGGTTGCCAGACGTATCATTTCAACTGACCAGAATGTTCTTCAGGCCAGTCTCGTACTGTGGCCCAGCGCTATGGCACATTGTCATCCATAAAAATTCCATTGCTGTTTTCGAACGTGAAGTCTACAAATGGCTGAAAATGAAGTAGCAGAAGATTAACATTTCGAGTCGATAATCGCTTCAGTTGGACAAGAGGACCCACTCTATTCCATGTAAGCATAGCCCATACCATTATGGAGCGACCACCAGTCGCCTTGTCGACAAAGTGCGTCAGTAGCTTTATGGGGTCTGCTCCACACTGGAGCCCTGCTATCAGCTCTACCCAACTCAGATCGGTACTCATCTGACCAGGCCACGATTTTTCAGTCATGTACAATCCATCCGCAAAGGTCATGAGGCCAGAAGAGGCACTGCAGGCGATGTTGTGCCATTAGCAAAGGCGCTCGTGTCGATTATCTGCTGCCGTACCACTTAACACAAAATTTCGCAGCAGTGTCCTAAAGCATACCTTCACCATACGTCCCACGTCGTAGGTTAATGCGGTTATTTCATGCGATCTTGCTTGTCTGCTAACACTGGCAACTCTACGCAAACGCCGCTGCTCCCGGCCGTCTGACACTGTGTTGTCTACAGTGAGAGGTAATGCCCAAAACCTGGCATTCTCGGCACACTCTTGACACTTTGGATCTCGGAATATTGAATTCCCTAACGAAGTGGAATGTCCCATACGTGTAGCTCCAACTACCACTCCACATTCAGAGTATGGTAATTCCCATCGCGCGGCCATAATCACATGACTCACCAAAGTACAAATGACAGCCCCACCAACATACTTTGAGAAGACAGTTCTACCGTCATCGATATGTTCGATATATCACTATCCAATGACATTTGTCATCTCAGTATACATCGTATTCTGAAAAGTTTCCAGACCGACACATTCAACCTGCGTAGTTGCTAGGTACAATCTAATCTTTGCTTACATTGTGGTTGTGTGTTCCTTCAGTGCACTGTTAGTCAGTTGTCTATAGATGTGGCAGCCCATGCAGTAGGTCGTGAGTGGACGATGGTATTTACTAATGCACAAAAAACCGACATGTTCATCATCTATGAATAGTGTAGGAAGAATGCAGTTCGTTCTTGTATGGTGTATGCAGCAAGATATCCCAATAGACGTAAATCATCTCGGTAGTTATTTATCAACCTCTTCAACCAGTTACGTGAAGGAGGTAGACAACGTAACTGGAGGAAACAAGTGATGGAAGAAGAGGGGGAAATTAATGTTCTTGCTGCTGTTGCAGTTAAACTGCACATTAGTGTCAGGAACGTGTCCTAGGTAACATACCTACCACATCAGTTTGCATCAGGATCTGCATGGAGACGATTATGATGTGGTGTCACCACCGGACACCACACCTGCTAGGTGGTAGCCTTTAAATCGGCCGCGGTCCGTTAGTATACGGCGGACCCGCGTGTCGCCACTATCAGTGATTGCAGACCGAGCGCCGCCACACGGCAGGGTTAGTCTAGAGAGACTCCCTAGCACTCGCCCCAGTTGTACAGCCGACTTTGCTTGCGATGGTTCACTGACAAAATACGCTCTCATTTGCCGAGACGACAGTTTAGCATAGCCTTCAGCTACGTCATTTGCTACGACCTAGCAAGGCGCCATAATCAGTTATTATAATCTAAACAGATAATATTATGAGTCATGTACCGTCAAGAGCGACGTTCATCATTAATGGATTAAAGTTAACTATCAAACTAATTCCGTCCGCTTTCTGAATTCTCATTCCCTGTCATGTCCCAGACCTCACGTCAGTATAGTCCTTCCCTCTTCACGCCAGCCTGCGTGAGCTAAAACGCGTGCATTTCGGCCTCCACTAGTAACACAGTGTTGGCTCTTCTGCCAACACAACATATGAGAATCGTGTTTAGCTTCTGTACATGGGAATTAAGACAGGGCACTCCTAATTACGTTGAAGCCACATTTACCAATCATGACCAGGTAAACCACCGAAGCATCCACTATTGGTCTATTGTTAATACCCATTAGCTTTGTCATGTTTGTTTCCTGTGACGAGCAAAATGTTCTCAAAAGCGGAATTCTACGTGCCCTTCCGATAGAGCGGTCCTAAATTAGTCTAACGCGATATTCGATATGTATTAACATGAACGGTTAAACACGAAGAACAAACCCGTATTCCCGCACTGACAACCTCGAACAGCGGTGCCCAGTCGCCACTGGAGTACAAGTTTGTTCTTCGTGTTTTACTGTCCCTGTTAATACATATCGATAACACAAACGTCACATTAGACCAACTTGGGACCGGTCTGCACAGACTGATTTATTCCATCACATGCAAACTCTTATGTTGCTTGTATACTAAGTGGTCAGTTACAAGTGTTAATTCCAATAGCGCTATAATCACCGCAGAATGGATATGCCTGCTGTTTATACTTAAGCTATAACAGTTTTACAGGGTTGCTGGCATTGTGCTGTTTATTCTAATACAGTTTAATCATTCTAGATGTTGTGTAATGTTGTCTGCAGTACGCTTTGGTGAAAATATTTGCTGTTTGAGTAAATGTGTGTTTCGGTACTGCTGTGTGTGTTGGTGTTCAATTTGAAACTGCTGTCTTATGTGCTTCGTGTGTATTGCAGTGTTCCGTCATAGGGCTGTATCTGTCTGTATTCATCGTCTAATGCCCTTGAGACATCATCACCGATTATATTTATTATCTCCCACTCGCCTTTGCTTCTTTACATTGCAGCCCGAAATCGAATGGTTATGTCTCTAAGGAAGGTTTCAAACACCACGCACAGTGTTTCCACTGATGTGGTGTTGAAAACTCCTCATACAGTTACCAAGATACTTCTCTGCCCTCGCCACATGATGTTCCTATTTGTCACCAGATATACTCGGTGGGACCACGCACTGGCTGCAAAACAGACCACAGACTCAAGGATCGCACTATGTCAAGTTCCCCTAAAGTGTATCATATTGAGTCTGGCCAGCTTGTGCATGATCGTGGCAGCCCTATCAGTCGTTGTTCTGATTTTTTCGTCACAGGATAGTCGTTCGTCGAGTTGTACACCAAGATATCGTATTTTTCGTTGTCTGTGCATGCTAATGTCGTGTAGTTTTATGGTTGGATTACTTTGTAGTGTTCCTTTGAGTAGAATATAAACTGTTTTGTGTAAAGCCATTTATAGTTTATTATGTTTGGCACTGGCCGATGCTTGTCTCTAGCTGTGTTGGCCAATGTTTGAGTTGCGCTCTTGAGTCCGCCCTGTTGGCACTGGTCCGCGGCTCGTGGTCGTGCGGTAGCGTTCTCGCTTCCCACGCCCGGGTTCGATTCCCGGCGGGGTCAGGGATTTTCTCTGCCTCGTGATGACTGGGTGTTGTGTGCTGTCCTTAAGTTAGTTACGTTTAAGTAGTTCTAAGTTCTAGGGGACTGATGACCATAGATGTTAAGTCCCATAGTGCTCAGAGCCATTTGAACCATTTTTTTGTTGACACTGCTGTCCCCATTCAATTAATGTAGGAGGGGTTAAAGGCGATATCCCAAAAGATGGGGCACAGATTGACGCTTGTGGGCAAACTTTGGTGATTCTTTCAACCACTTCCTGACTTCCCGTGTACCATTCAACCACCCTGTTTCTACAGTACTCCGAGAAGATACGGTAGAGGGCCTTAGGTACCTGGATCTGACTCTCACAAACTATGCAGGCAACCAGTGATTATATAAGGCACCCGAAATGTCTATAGGAATAGCAGCTGCGTATTTGTTTTCTATGTTATGAACAGCGGTTAGTGCCTTGTTTGGTGCGTCATATATAGATTTTACCGCCTTGAAAGAGAATTCATGCAGATCCTTGTGCTATTCCAAGCAAATTGTTCCTGGTCCTTGGCCAAGGTGTTAATTATGCTTATAGGCCTTTACGTTTTTTGGATCTGAGGCATTCTTGTTCTCTAATTTTTTAATTATTACGACATTTGCTGTTTTCCAGACCGCAGGTACAACCCACCCGTAGCGCTTTGTTGAGCAGATCCCTCAGGTATGGAATAGTCTGTGGAACGACAATTTTCAGTGTCTCTGAGTGGATACCATCTGGCACGGCGGCTTTTCTGTTCTGTGGTTTGGGAATTACAACCGCAATCTCCTCACATGCAAAGGGAATAATGACGATACCATTCTCATAGCAAGAAATCATTAACGTTCACTGTCCGGTATGAATCTGTTCATCTGACCGTTGCTCGTCATCGGAAAGGAGTTTGTTTAGCAGGAACTGATAGATAACTTCTTTATAGACCAAGATAAGTTTAACCAGATAAATGCTCAGCCTGTTGAGAATGGTCTTTCCGATCATGGTGCACAGCTAGTTACAATATATGACATAGCTCCATTCAGCAATACTAAACAGTCCTCCAAAGTAGTACGTTCAGTCAACAATTTAACAATTGCAAATTTCAGGGAAAGCCTACAGCAGTTAGACTGGGATGAGGTGTACCGTGAACCTGATGCCAATTTAAAATATAATTTATTTCATGACATTTTTGTAAATGCATTTGAAAACTGCTTCCCCAAGAAAATAGTTAAATATACTCGTAAGAAACCTTGTAACAAACCATGGCTTACTAAGGGTATAAAAATATCTTGTAACCGGAAAAGGGAAATGTATCTGACAGCAAGAAAGAGTAGTGACCCAGAAACTATCAAAAATTATAAAAACTACTGTGTTATATTAAGAAAAGTTATTAAAAAATCCAGGAATATGTGTATCATGTCTGAAATCAGCAACTCTGATAATAAAATTAAAACAATTTGGAATATTATTAAAAGAGAAACAGGTCAACCAAGAGCAGAGGAAGACAGTATTACCATCAAATTGAATGAAAACTTTACGAACAAAAAGTCAGAAGTTGAAAATATTTTTAATAATCATTTTCTAAATGTTGTGGATATAGTAGGATCCAGGTGTTCATTAGAAGATGCTAGGCTGTTAAAGGAAGAGGCCATACCTATGCAATTTGATACAATTGAAATCTCACCCACTTCTCCCTCTGAAATTAGGAAAATAATAAACTTGCTTAAAAGCAAAAACTCACATGGAATTGATGGCATTTCCAGCAAAATACTAAAAGCTTGTTCTCAACAGATAAGTAAGATTCTCAGCCACCTGTGTAATAGCTCTCTGGAACAGGGCATTTTCCCTGATAGACTGAAATATGCTATTGTTATACCTTTGCATAAAAAGGGGGATAGATCTGATGTCAACAATTACCGTCCAATCTCCCTTCTAACAGCTTTATCCAAAATTTTTGAGAAAGTAATGTATTCAAGAGTAGCTTCACATATCTGTAAAAATGAAGTACTAACAAAATGTCAGTTTGGTTTCCAGAAAGGTTTTTCAACAGAAAATGCCATATATGCTTTCACCAGTCAAATTTTGAATGATCTGAATAACCGAACACCACCCATTGGGATTTTTTGTGATCTCTCAAAGGCTTTTGATTGTGTAAATCATGAAATTCTGCTAGACAAGCTCAAGTATTGTGGCATGAGTGGGACAGTGCACAAATGGTTTAATTCGTACCTAACTGGAAGAGTGCAGAAAGTTGAAATAAGTAGTTCTCATAACATGCAAAGATCAGCACATTCCTCAAACTGGGGGACTATCAAGAATGGGGTTCCACAAGGGTCAGTCTTGGGTCCTTTGTTGTTCTTATTATATATTAATGACTTCTATATTCATGAAGAGGCAAAGTTAGTTCTCTTCGCTGATGATACAAGTATAGTAATCACACCTGAGAAACAAGAATTAACTGATGAAATTGCCAATACTGTCTTTCAGAAAATTACTAAATGGTTCCTTGTAAACGGACTCTCTCTGAATTTTGATAAGACACAGTATATACAGTTCCGTACAGTGAATGTTATGACGCCATTAATAAATATAGACCTTAATCAGAAGCATATAGCTAAGGTAGAATATTCTAAATTTTTAGGTATGTCCATTGATGAGAGATTAAATTGGAAGAAACACATTGATGATCTGCTGAAACGTTTGAGTTCAGCTACTTATGCAATAAGGGTCATTGCAAATTTTGGTGATAAACATCTTAGTAAATTAGCTTACTACGCCTATTTTCACTCATTGCTTTCATATGGCATAATATTTTGGGGTAATTCATCACTGAGGAATAAAGTATTTATTGCACAAAAGCGTGTAATCAGAATAATAGCTGGAGTCCACCCAAGATCTTCCTGCAGACATTTATTTAAGGATCTAGGGATATTCACAGTAGCTTCTCAGTATATATACTCTCTTATGAAATTTGTTATTAACAACCAAACCCAATTCAAAAGTAATAGCAGTGTGCATAACTACAATACTAGGAGAAAGGACGATCTTCACTATTCAAGATTAAATCTAACTTTGGCACAGAAAGGGGTGAATTATACTGGCACTAAAGTCTTTGGTCACTTACCAAATAGTATCAAAAGTCTGACAGATAACCAACAAGTATTTAAGAAGAAATTAAAAGAATTTCTGAATGACAACTCCTTCTACTCCATAGAGGAATTTTTAGATATAAATTAAGAAAAAAAATATTAAAAAAATAAAAAAATAAAATAAAAAAATAAAAATAAAAAATAAAGAAAAACAAAAAAACACAAAAAATAAAGTTGTTATATTAACTTAAGTATGTTGTTAAATTAACCTAATTATGTCATGCATTGGAAAATTCGACTCGTTCCACATCATTACGAAATATCGTATTCATGATCCATGGAACTAGTATTAATCTAATCTAATCTAATCTAATGTAATCTAGGGGGAAGACCTCAATCAACTGTCATAGTTCCACCCAGTCAGCCTCATGAAATATCAATCGCTGATGTCTGTCCTGTGTAGACGTGTGTATCTGTATGTCCATGTTCATGATGATAGCGCACCACTGTGGCCGCTGTGAGTAGTGTCATCCACGGCCTCCCTCCCCATTATAAGTGGCAGTACATTGCAATTATTGTGTCAATCCTGCTGCTGGTTCCCCATGGCGCGATGTAGGTGGTTGGCTAATTCGGACTGTTGACGATGTAGAGGTTGTGTTCATTTAGCACCTCATCGACTTGGTGCCCCTAGTCTTCCGTTGCGTCAGAGTGCATTTATGTCTGAAGCTATTAGCAATTTTCTGTTATTGGTATATTCGACAACGTCTTTGATGTAACTTAGATACGGTTCAATGTCGTGCGAGTACTACGCGTATAACGACGCAATAATACACTTCTTGACTTCGTGCACTATTTTCACTGTTGCGAGGTGTTGGTTACATAAATGAACTATCTGTGTAACTGTAAAGTTTCGATTTGTGACAAC